>NC_079196.1:206578406-206749238 GCF_029499605.1 Hyla sarda
TGTGTTAGGAAATGAAGGGCATATAAGTGACTAGTGAATTGTGTAAGGAAATATAAGTGACTAGTGAATTGTGTAAGGAAATATAAGTGACCAGTGAATTGTGTAAGTAAATATAAGTGACTAGTGAATTGTGTAAGGAAATATAAGTGACCAGTGAATTGTGTAAGGAAATATAAGTGACCAGTGAATTGTGTAGGGAAATATAAGTGACTAGTGAATTGTGTAAGGAAATATAAGTGACCAGTGAATTGTGTAAGGAAATATAAGTGACCAGTGAATTGTGTAGGGAAATATAAGTGACTAGTGAATTGTGTAAGGAAATATAAGAGACTAGTGAATTGTGTAAGGAAATATAAGTGACCAGTGAATTGTGTAGGGAAATATAAGTGACTAGTGAATTGTGTAAGGAAATATAAGTGACTAGAGAATTGTGTAAGGAAATATAAGTGACTAGTGAATTGTGTAAAGAAATATAAGTGACCAGTGAATTGTGTAGGGAAATATAAGTGACCAGTGAATTGTGTAAGGAAATATAAGTGACCAGTGAATTGTGTAAGTAAATATTAGTGACCAGTGAATTGTGTAAGGAAATATAAGTGACTAGTGAATTGTGTAAGGAAATATAAGTGACCAGTGAATTGTGTAGGGAAATATAAGTGACTAGTGAATTGTGTAGGGAAATATAAGTGACTAGTGAATTGTGTAAGGAAATATAAGTGACTAGTGAATTGTGTAAGGAAATATAAGTGACTAGTGAATTGTGTAAGGAAATATAAGTGACTAGTGAATTGTGTAAGGAAATATAAGTGACTAGTGAATTGTGTAAGGAAATATAAGTGACTAGTGAATTGTGTAAGGAAATATAAGTGACCAGTGAATTGTGTAAGGAAATATAAGTGACTAGTGAATTGTGTAAGAAAATATAAGTGACCAGTGAATTGTGTAGGGAAATATAAGTGACCAGTGAATTGTGTAAGGAAATATAAGTGACCAGTGAATTGTGTAAGTAAATATTAGTGACCAGTGAATTGTGTAAGGAAGTATAAGTGACTAGTGAATTGTGTAAGGAAATATAAGTGACTAGTGAATTGTGTAAGGAAATATAAGTGACCAGTGAATTGTGTAGGGAAATATAAGTGACCAGTGAATTGTGTAAGGAAATATAAGTGACCAGTGAATTGTGTAAGTAAATATTAGTGACCAGTGAATTGTGTAAGGAAATATAAGTGACTAGTGAATTGTGTAAGGAAATATAAGTGACTAGTGAATTGTGTAAGGAAATATAAGTGACTAGTGAATTGTGTAAGGAAATATAAGTGACTAGTGAATTGTGTAAGGAAATATAAGTGACCAGTGAATTGTGTAAGGAAATATAAGTGACTAGTGAATTGTGTAAGGAAATATAAGTGACCAGTGAATTGTGTAGGGAAATATAATTGACCAGTGAATTGTGTAAGGAAATATAAGTGACTAGTGAATTGTGTAGGGAAATATAATTGACCAGTGAATTGTGTAAGTAAATATTAGTGACCAGTGAATTGTGTAAGGAAATATAAGTGACCAGTGAATTGTGTAAGGAAATATAAGTGACTAGTGAATTGTGTAGGGAAATATAAGTGACTAGTGAATTGTGTAGGGAAATATAAGTGACCAGTGAATTGTGTAAGGAAATATAAGTGACCAGTGAATTGTGTAAGGAAATATAAGTGACTAGTGAATTGTGTAGGGAAATATAAGTGACTAGTGAATTGTGTAGGGAAATATAAGTGACCAGTGAATTGTGTAGGGAAATATAAGTGACCAGTGAATTGTGTAAGGAAATATAAGTGACCAGTGAATTGTGTAAGTAAATATTAGTGACCAGTGAATTGTGTAAGGAAGTATAAGTGACTAGTGAATTGTGTAAGGAAATATAAGTGACTAGTGAATTGTGTAAGGAAATATAAGTGACCAGTGAATTGTGTAGGGAAATATAAGTGACCAGTGAATTGTGTAAGGAAATATAAGTGACCAGTGAATTGTGTAAGTAAATATTAGTGACCAGTGAATTGTGTAAGGAAATATAAGTGACTAGTGAATTGTGTAAGGAAATATAAGTGACTAGTGAATTGTGTAAGGAAATATAAGTGACTAGTGAATTGTGTAAGGAAATATAAGTGACTAGTGAATTGTGTAAGGAAATATAAGTGACCAGTGAATTGTGTAAGGAAATATAAGTGACTAGTGAATTGTGTAAGGAAATATAAGTGACCAGTGAATTGTGTAGGGAAATATAATTGACCAGTGAATTGTGTAAGGAAATATAAGTGACTAGTGAATTGTGTAGGGAAATATAATTGACCAGTGAATTGTGTAAGTAAATATTAGTGACCAGTGAATTGTGTAAGGAAATATAAGTGACCAGTGAATTGTGTAAGGAAATATAAGTGACTAGTGAATTGTGTAGGGAAATATAAGTGACTAGTGAATTGTGTAGGGAAATATAAGTGACCAGTGAATTGTGTAAGGAAATATAAGTGACCAGTGAATTGTGTAAGGAAATATAAGTGACTAGTGAATTGTGTAGGGAAATATAAGTGACTAGTGAATTGTGTAGGGAAATATAAGTGACTAGTGAATTGTGTAAGGAAATATTAGTGACTAGTGAATTGTGTAAGGAAATATAAGTGACTAATGAATTGTGTAAGGAAATATAAGTGACTAGTGAATTGTGTAAGGAAATATAAGTGACTAGTGAATTGTGTAAGGAAATATAAGTGACTAGTGAATTGTGTAAGGAAATATAAGTGACTAGTGAATTGTGTAGGGAAATATAAGTGACTAGTGAATTGTGTAAGGAAATATAAGTGACTAGTGAATTGTGTAAGGAAATATAAGTGACCAGTGAATTGTGTAGGGAAATATAAGTGACCAGTGAATTGTGTAAGGAAATATAAGTGACTAGTGAATTGTGTAAGGAAATATAAGTGACTAGTGAATTGTGTAAGGAAATATAAGTGACTAGTGAATTGTGTAAGGAAATATAAGTGACTAGTGAATTGTGTAAGGAAATATAAGTGACTAGTGAATTGTGTAAGGAAATATAAGTGACTAGTGAATTGTGTAGGGAAATATAAGTGACTAGTGAATTGTGTAAGGAAATATTAGTGACTAGTGAATTGTGTAAGGAAATATAAGTGACTAATGAATTGTGTAAGGAAATATAAGTGACTAGTGAATTGTGTAAGGAAATATAAGTGACTAGTGAATTGTGTAAGGAAATATAAGTGACTAGTGAATTGTGTAAGGAAATATAAGTGACTAGTGAATTGTGTAAGGAAATATAAGTGACTAGTGAATTGTGTAGGGAAATATAAGTGACTAGTAAATTGTGTAAGGAAATATTAGTGACTAGTGAATTGTGTAAGGAAATATAAGAGACTAGTGAATTGTGTAAGGAAATATTAGTGACTAGTGAATTGTGTAAGGAAATATAAGTGACTAGTGAATTGTGTAAGGAAATATTAGTGACTAGTGAATTGTGTAAGGAAATATAAGTGACTAGTGAATTGTGTAAGGAAATATTAGTGACTAGTGAATTGTGTAAGGAAATATTAGTGACCAGTGAATTGTGTAGGGAAATATTAGTGACCAGTGAATTGTGTAAGGAAATATAAGTGACTAGTGAATTGTGTAGGGAAATATTAGTGACTAGTAAATGATACAGTTTCATAAAGAACAAATTAACAATAAGTTGAGGTAATTTCTTGTCCTGTCTATTTTCTTTTCTAGCCTAATGAATAATTACTTCTTCAATCCCCCCATCAACCGCCTGAGCCTGAACTTCCAGGACAAGGAGCTGGAGTCGGCATACCAAGGCAGCTACCAGGAAGAGGTAGTAGTTTGGGCAACCTGAGCATGAACAATGGCTATTAACCATATGGGACTAATAGGCACAGTTAGCAATGATTTACACGGGCACCAGTTTGGCATCCACTGCTGTATCTGCCATTTGGCACCCGTGTGCCTGTGCCTAGCGTGGCAGGTTGAGGGGGCAGCATGATAGTGAATAAAATAATAATAATAATAATATATACTTTTTATGTAGCTGCACACCTCCCAACTTGTGCTGAGAGCAGAGGGACAAGCCCCGCCCCACCACACCCACAGCCACGCCCACACATGCAGGATTGGACAGTCTCTATATCACCATTACAACTATTATCCAGGACAGTCTCTATATCACCATTACAACTATTATCCAGGACAGTCTCTATATCACCATTACTATTATCCAGGACAGTCTCTATATCACCATTACTATTATCCAGGACAGTCTCTATATCCCCATTACTATTATCCAGGACAGTCTCTATATCACCATTACTATTATCCAGGACAGTCTCTATATTACCATTACTATTATCCAGGACGGTCTCTATATCCCCATTACTAATATTTAGGACAGTCTCTATATCACCATTACTATTATCCAGGACAGTCTCTATATCACCATTACTATTATCCAGGACAGTCTCTATATCACCATTACTATTATCCAGGACGGTCTCTATATCACCATTACTATTATCCAGGACAGTCTCTATATCACCATTACTATTATCCAGGACAGTCTCTAGATCACCATTACTATTATCCAGGACAGTCTCTATATCACCATTACTATTATACAGGACAGTCTCTATATCACCATTACTATTATCCAGGACAGTCTCTATATCACCATTACTATTATCCAGGACAGTCTCTATATCACCATTACTATTATCTAGGACAGTCTCTATATCACCATTACTATTATCCAGGACAGTCTCTATATCACCATTACTATTATCCAGGACAGTCTCTATATCACCATTACTATTATCTAGGACAGTCTCTATATCACCATTACTATTATCCAGGACAGTCTCTATATCCCCATTACTATTATCCAGGACAGTCTCTATATCCCCATTACTATTATCCAGGACAGTCTCTATATCCCCATTACTATTATCCAGGACAGTCTCTATATCCCCATTACTATTATCCAGGACAGTCTCTATATCCCCATTACTATTATCCAGGACAGTCTCTATATCACCATTACTATTATCCAGGACAGTCTCTATATCACCATTACTATTATCTAGGACAGTCTCTATATCACCATTACTATTATCCAGGACAGTCTCTATATCACCATTACTATTATCCAGGACAGTCTCTATATCACCATTACTATTATCCAGGACAGTCTCTATATCACCATTACTATTATCCAGGACAGTCTCTATATCACCATTACTATTATCCAGGACAGTCTCTATATCACCATTACTATTATCCAGGACAGTCTCTATATCACCATTACTATTATCCAGGACAGTCTCTATATCACCATTACTATTATCCAGGACGGTCTCTATATCCCCATTACTATTATCCAGGACAGTCTCTATATCACCATTACTATTATCCAGGACAGTCTCTATATCACCATTACTATTATCCAGGACGGTCTCTATATCCCCATTACTATTATCCAGGACGGTCTCTATATCCCCATGACTAATATTTAGGACAGTCTCTATATCCCCATTACTATTATCCAGGACAGTCTCTATATCCCCATTACTATTATCCAGGACAGTCTCTATATCCCCATTACTATTATCCAGGACAGTCTCTATATCACCATTACTATTATCCAGGACGGTCTCTATATCACCATTACTATTATTCAGGACAGTCTCTATATCCCCATTACTATTATCCAGGACAGTCTCTATATCATCATTACTATTATTCAGGACAGTCTCTATATCACCATTACTATTATCCAGGACAGTCTCTATATCACCATTACTATTATCCAGGACGGTCTCTATATCACCATTACTATTATCCAGGACAGTCTCTATATCACCATTACTATTATCCAGGACAGTCTCTATATCACCATTACTATTATCCAGGACAGTCTCTATATCACCATTACTATTATCCAGGACGGTCTCTATATCACCATTACTATTATCCAGGACAGTCTCTATATCCCCATTACTATTATCCAGGACGGTCTCTATATCACCATTACTATTATCCAGGACAGTCTCTATATCACCATTACTATTATCCAGGACAGTCTCTATATCACCATTACTATTATCCAGGACAGTCTCTATATCACCATTACTATTATCCAGGACAGTCTCTATATCACCATTACTATTATTCAGGACGGTCTCTATATCACCATTACTATTATTCAGGACAGTCTCTATATCCCCATTACTATTATCCAGGACAGTCTCTATATCCCCATTACTATTATCCAGGACGGTCTCTATATCCCCATTACTATTATCCAGGACGGTCTCTATATCACCATTACTATTATTCAGGACGGTCTCTATATCCCCATTACTATTATCCAGGACAGTCTCTATATCCCCATTACTATTATCCAGGACGGTCTCTATATCACCATTACTATTATCCAGGACAGTCTCTAGATCACCATTACTATTATCCAGGACAGTCTCTATATCACCATTACTATTATCCAGGACGGTCTCTATATCACCATTACTATTATTCAGGACGGTCTCTATATCCCCATTACTATTATCCAGGACAGTCTCTATATCCCCATTACTATTATCCAGGACGGTCTCTATATCCCCATTACTATTATCCAGGACAGTCTCTATATCACCATTACTATTATCCAGGACAGTCTCTATATCCCCATTACTATTATCCAGGACGGTCTCTATATCCCCATTACTATTATCCAGGACAGTCTCTAGATCACCATTACTATTATCCAGGACAGTCTCTATATCACCATTACTATTATCCAGGACGGTCTCTATATCACCATTACTATTATCCAGGACAGTCTCTATATCCCCATTACTATTATCCAGGACGGTCTCTATATCACCATTACTATTATCCAGGACAGTCTCTATATCACCATTACTATTATCCAGGACAGTCTCTATATCACCATTACTATTATCCAGGACAGTCTCTATATCACCATTACTATTATCCAGGACAGTCTCTATATCACCATTACTATTATTCAGGACGGTCTCTATATCACCATTACTATTATTCAGGACAGTCTCTATATCCCCATTACTATTATCCAGGACAGTCTCTATATCCCCATTACTATTATCCAGGACGGTCTCTATATCCCCATTACTATTATCCAGGACGGTCTCTATATCACCATTACTATTATTCAGGACGGTCTCTATATCCCCATT
The DNA here is from genome assembly GCF_029499605.1 of Hyla sarda. Taxonomy (NCBI): domain Eukaryota; kingdom Metazoa; phylum Chordata; class Amphibia; order Anura; family Hylidae; genus Hyla; species Hyla sarda. Next base: position 206,585,675 of record NC_079196.1, read on the forward strand.
ACTATTATCCAGGACAGTCTCTATATCCCCATTACTATTATCCAGGACAGTCTCTAGATCACCATTACTATTATCCAGGACAGTCTCTATATCACCATTACTATTATCCAGGACGGTCTCTATATCACCATTACTATTATTCAGGACGGTCTCTATATCCCCATTACTATTATCCAGGACAGTCTCTATATCCCCATTACTATTATCCAGGACGGTCTCTATATCCCCATTACTATTATCCAGGACAGTCTCTATATCACCATTACTATTATCCAGGACAGTCTCTATATCCCCATTACTATTATCCAGGACGGTCTCTATATCCCCATTACTATTATCCAGGACAGTCTCTAGATCACCATTACTATTATCCAGGACAGTCTCTATATCCCCATTACTATTATCCAGGACAGTCTCTATATCACCATTACTATTATCCAGGACGGTCTCTATATCACCATTACTATTATTCAGGACGGTCTCTATATCCCCATTACTATTATCCAGGACAGTCTCTATATCCCCATTACTATTATCCAGGACGGTCTCTATATCCCCATTACTATTATCCAGGACAGTCTCTAGATCACCATTACTATTATCCAGGACAGTCTCTATATCCCCATTACTATTATCCAGGACGGTCTCTATATCCCCATTACTATTATCCAGGACGGTCTCTATATCACCATTACTATTATTCAGGACGGTCTCTATATCCCCATTACTATTATCCAGGACAGTCTCTATATCCCCATTACTATTATCCAGGACGGTCTCTATATCCCCATTACTATTATCCAGGACGGTCTCTATATCCCCATTACTATTATCCAGGACAGTCTCTATATCACCATTACTATTATTCAGGACGGTCTCTATATCACCATTACTATTATCCAGGACGGTCTCTATATCCCCATTACTATTATCCAGGACGGTCTCTATATCCCCATTACTATTATCCAGGACAGTCTCTAGATCACCATTACTATTATCCAGGACAGTCTCTATATCCCCATTACTATTATCCAGGACAGTCTCTATATCCCCATTACTATTATCCAGGACGGTCTCTTTATCCCCATTACTATTATCCAGGACGGTCTCTATATCACCATTACTATTATCCAGGACGGTCTCTATATCCCCATTACTATTATCCAGGACGGTCTCTATATCCCCATTACTATTATCCAGGACGGTCTCTATATCCCCATTACTATTATCCAGGACGGTCTCTATATCACCATTACTATTATCCAGGACGGTCTCTATATCCCCATTACTATTATCCAGGACGGTCTCTATATCACCATTACTATTATCCAGGACGGTCTCTATATCCCCATTACTATTATCCAGGACAGTCTCTATATCACCATTACTATTATCCAGGACAGTCTCTATATCACCATTACTATTATCTAGGACAGTCTCTATATCACCATTACTATTATCCAGGACAGTCTCTATATCACCATTACTATTATCCAGGACAGTCTCTAGATCACCATTACTATTATCCAGGACAGTCTCTATATCCCCATTACTATTATCCAGGACGGTCTCTATATCCCCATTACTATTATCCAGGACAGTCTCTAGATCACCATTACTATTATCCAGGACAGTCTCTATATCCCCATTACTATTATCCAGGACGGTCTCTATATCACCATTACTATTATCCAGGACAGTCTCTATATCCCCATTACTATTATCCAGGACGGTCTCTATATCACCATTACTATTATCCAGGACGGTCTCTATATCACCATTACTATTATCCAGGACGGTCTCTATATCACCATTACTATTATCCAGGACAGTCTCTATATCACCATTACTATTATTCAGGACAGTCTCTATATCACCATTACTATTATCCAGGACAGTCTCTATATCACCATTACTATTATCCAGGACAGTCTCTATATCCCCATTACTATTATCCAGGACAGTCTCTATATCACCATTACTATTATCCAGGACAGTCTCTATATCACCATTACTATTATCCAGGACAGTCTCTATATCACCATTACTAATATTTAGGACAATCTCTATATCACCATTACTAATATTTAGGACAGGCATAGGTAACCTTCGGCACTGCAGATGTTTTGGACTACATCTCCCATGATGCTCATACAGCCAAAATACGGCAAAAGCATCATGGGAGATGTAGTCCCAAACATCTGCAGTGCCGAAGGTTACCTATGTCTGATCCAGGACATTGCAGTCACCTCTGATCGTCTTCTCCTCCACACACAGACCGACCTGCTCCTCCATCTGCTGCGTCTCCCCCTCCTCCTGTAAGGGAAAGCCTCTGATTGGTTGACACAGGGTCCCTCCCAGGCAGCATAACCAATCAGGCTTCCTCTTAGCTCAGGGGAGATCACATGACAGAGTAGAATGGCCTCCTGTACAGTGTTTATATTTAGTGAGTAGATCGCACTGTGTGCCCCCTGCATCACAGAAGAGGGACATGAAAGGGCTGTTTGGGGACATGTCCCGCCTCACAGGCCAGAACTGCTGCAGAATTTACCTGCAGATTTGCAGCCGCTCATTGGGGGAGATTTATCAAAATTTGTGTGGAGGGATAGTTGACCAGTTGCCCATAGCAACCAATCAGATCACTTCTTTCATTTTACAGAGGGGTGAGATCCACAGTGAATCCACAACATACTATGCACTTATTTGCTGCATATTTGTGTCAGATCTGCATGAAATTTCGGACGCATGTGGAGACACTCTAATAGGAGCTATGCAGCCTAAGCGCCTAGGGGGGCATGATTTGTAAATTGGGTCCTGGTTGTATGACTCTTCCCATTCTTTGTCTCCAGGTGATGCGTATGGCTCCAGTGAAGACCTTCGCCAGTGCCACGTTCAGCTCCCTGCTCGACGTGTTTCTCTCTTTCTTCATCTTCATCCTTCTTTCCATCACATGTTTCTTAAAGCCGGGTACAGTCCCCGTATCTCCCCCAACCCCGGCACTTGTGGTGCTAGCGGTCTGTGGCCTCCTGGGCTTCCTCTCTTTGCTTGTTTCAATAAGGTGAGATTAAAGGACAAGAGCTTTATTCTCAGTGTGCCCAAACCTGTGGCTCTCCCCCTGTTGCAAAACTACAACTCCCATCATGCCCTGGCAGATGAAGCCTGTTTGAGCATGATTGGGGTTCTACTTCTGCAACAGTCGGAGAGCCACAGGTTGGGGAACACTGTTCTAGATCATTGAAATGCTATTTTCTTTAAAGGGGTACTCTGGTGAAAAACAATTTTTTTTTAATCAACTGCTGCCAGAACAGATTAATAATTTACTTCTATTTAAAAATCTTAATCCTTCCAGTACTTATCTGAATGCTCCACAGGAAGTATGCCTGTCAGGAACTGTCCAGAGCAGGAGAGGTTTTCTATGGGGATTTGCTCCAGCTCTGGACAGTTCCTGACATGGACAGAGGTGTCAGCAGAGAGCGCTGTGGTCAGACTGAAAAGAAATTCATAAAGAAAATATTTTTCCATGGAGCATACAGCAGCTGATAAGTACCGGAAGGGTTAAGATTTTTAAATATAGGGGTATTCCGGGCAAAAAACATTTTATCCCCTATCCAAAGGATAGGGGATAAGATGTCAGATCGCGGGGGGCCCACTGCTGAGAACCCCCACAATCTCGTGCTGCGGGTGCTGAATCTCCAGTTTCGGTAACCTCCGGGTTTCCGGGACTGGGGACGTGACGTCACGCCACTCCCCCTCCATTCATGTCTATGGAAGGGGGCGTGACGGCCGTCACGCCCCCTCCCATAGACATGAATGGAGGGGGCGTGGCGTGACATCCCCAGTCCCGGGAACCCGGAGGTTTCCAAAACTGGAGATTCAGCACCCGCATAGAATGTGAGTGCTGGAGGGAGATTGCAGGGGGTCCCAGCAGCGGGCCCCCCCCCCCCAGCGATCAGACATCTTATCCCCTATCCTTTGGATAGGAGATAAAATGTTTTTGCCCGGAATACCCCTTTAAATCTGTTTAACATTCTGGCACCAGTTGATTAAAAAAAAAAAAATAATGTCTTTTACCGTAGTGCCCCTTTAAGGTAACAATGGATTCATAAATCACCCCCTGCTTTCTTCTGCCCCTTGTAGGATGGCATTCTATCTAGAGGACATGTTCCTGTGCACCAGAAGGCTTCTGGAGATCATTTCTGGTTGGCTCCCACGTCACCTCATTGGCACTGTGCTTGTGTCTCTCCCGGCTGCTGTCGTCTTCTCCTACCTGACCCAGGACTTCTACACCAACGCACATGTATGAATATCCTCTCACCACAATGTAGGGTCTGCATAGAGTCAAGGGTCCCCTTAGGGTGTTGGGTAATGCCAAGCAGGACCTTTAGGTATTTTTCTTGCTCCTTGCATGCTTTCCCTTTCCGGTGCCTATAGAGAAGAGAGTCCTCCATACATGAGCAAAACTACAACAGGGTTTCACTTAGGTGCAAGTAGGGCTGAGCGGTATGACCAAATGTGTGTATCACGGTATTTTTTAAACTTTTGGCTGTTCCACGGTATATAACGGTATTTCCTAGCCCCCCCCCCCCCCCCCCAATATTAATTATCAGCCCACATCCCCATCGGGGTAAATAGTAACATATCACCCGCATGCGCTGCCCTCCTCGTCCTCCTGTTTGTTGCGGCCGCCGGCGCTGGCACTCTACTGTACGCTGTATCCCTATTAGAGATGAGCGAACTTACAGTAAATTTGATTCGTCACGAACTTCTCGGCTCGGCAGTTGATGACTTATCCTGCATAAATTAGTTCAGCTTTCAGGTGCTCCGGTGGGCTGGAAAAGGTGGATACAGTCCTAGGAGACTCTTTCCTAGGACTGTATCCACCTTTTCCAGCCCACGGGAGCACCTGAAGGCTGAACTAATTTACGCAGGATAAGTCATCAACTGCCGAGCCGAGAAGTTCGTGACGAATCGAATTTACTGTAAGTTCGCTCATCTCTAATCCCTATGCCCGGGCTGCAGAAGGTAAACAAAATAAACTTTAACGCACCTACGTCAGCCTTGCGCTGGGGACGGGAACGTCGGACAGCAGTCAGCCTATCACCGGCAGCAGCAATGTCCCGCCCCCGCTGGTAATAGGCTGAGCCCACTGTCATGTAAGAAGCCGGCTTCTTACATGACAGTGTGCTCAGCCTATCACCGGCCGAGGCGAAACATCGCTGCGGCCGGTGATAGGCTGACGGCTCTCCGACGTTCCCGTCCCCAGGAAACAAGTGAGGCCGGTACCGGACCAACGGGAGGTTAGTAAAATTTTGTTTTGTTAATTTTTTTCAGCCCGGGCATAGGGATACCGCACAGTATAGAGCAGTGGTCTCCAACCTGCGGACCTCCAGATGTTGCATAACTACAACTCCCAGCATGCCCGGACAGCCAACGGCTGTCCGGGCATGCTGGGAGTTGTAGTTTTGCAACATCTGGAGGTCCGCAGGTTGGAGACCACTGGTATAGAGTGTCAGCGCCGGTGGCCGCAACAAACAGGACGAGGAGGGCAGCGCATGCGTGTGACATGTGAGTAGTACCCCTGATGGGCACAGCGCTGGGCTGATAATTAATTTGGGGGCAGAAGAGCGCTCGCGGGTCACATAGGATTAGTTCCCCGATGTGGGGACTGCGCAGCGCTGGGCTGATAATTTATTCATTCCTGAGGGGGAGGGGCCAAACCGGTATTGCGGTATGGGCTAAAATTCATATCATGCAGCACAACATTTTCGGTATTCGGTATGAACTGGTATACCGCCCAGCCCTAGGTGCAAGATATATCATGTAGGAAAGACAAAAGGAAACACCAAGAGTGCAAAAGGTGCCGTTATCTTTGACTATATAGGCTGAAATGTTCTCACCTTTTGGTGTTGTGCTCCGAGCACAACATCGGAAAATGCCAAGAACAAATTGATATTCCCTATAGGGAAACTGCCGGCATCAACCCAAATCCTAAGTCCTAGGGAAGGAGTGGCAGAATCGTGGAGAATAAACAACCCAATAATCATAGAAGGTGATGTTTTAGCGACGCTAACCCAAAGGATGGGGAAATGATAACAGTAACTATGAAGCTGGACAATAGAATAATAAAACAAAAAGGTTTCAAAGGAGACAACACTGTGATAATCGTAACTGCAGAGCCGGAAAATAAAATAATAAAGCAAATTAGTTTATTACTAAGGGGCTATGGACAACGCGTTTCGAGGGAACACAACCCCTCTTCGTCAGGTGCTTCGACCTGATGAAGAGGGGTTGTGTTCCCTCGAAACGCGTTGTCCGTAGCTGTTTAGTAATAAACCTTTTTGTTTTATTATTTTATTGTTTGGCTCCACAGTTACGACTATCACAGTGTTGTCTCCTTTGAAACCTTTTTGTTTTATTATTCTATTGTCCAGCTTCATAGTTACTATTATCATTTCCCCATCCCCTGGGTTAGTGCCGCTGAAGCATCAACTTCTGTTATGGGATTGTTTATTCTCCATGATCACTTAGGTGCAAGAACATTAGTTGGCATGGCTTGGTGTGCTATATGGGGTCTCTGATATATGACACTATCATCCATACCCTTAAATATTGCTATCCTGCGCTGAGCCCCTATTCACTCTCCGGTTGGCATCCAGGTCCCTATTCACTCATGTGGACGTCATGTGACCGCCGCAGCCTCAGTGGTCATGCTCCATACTCCTCCTAGCATCACTACTCAGTGATGGGAGCCATGATGCCAGGTGTAGGGAGCATGACCGACAAGGTCGCTGATTGGCTGCGGTGGTCACGTGACGCCAGTTCTTAAAGCTAGACCAAAATGCCGACTGGAGGGCGAGCAAGGACTCTGGGCAGAATCAGTGTGGTAAGAAACATAGCAAACATATGCTGCTCTGGTCAGTTCCTAAAATAGACAGAGATGTCAGCAGAGAGCTCTGTGTTCCAAAAAGAAAATAATTTCCTCTGTAGTATTCAGCAGCTAATAAGTACTGGAAGGATTAAGATTATTTTATAGAAGTAATTTACAAATCTGTTTAACTTTGTGGCACCAGTTGATTTACAAAAAAAAGTTTTCCACCAGAGTACCCCTTTAAAGACTAGAGGGGAGATTTATCAAGCTAAGGGCCCATGCCCACTATGCAATTTGCTTTCTGCAGCCTCCCATTTGTTTTGATAGGATTCTCCTGCTTTGTGCACATCATGGAATTTTCACGATGGAAATTCTGAATTTCGGACTCCACCAAATGAATATGTTCATTCTTTTAACAGAATTCCACCCCCGAACTGCATTGCCGTCAATAGGGATGGCGCTTAACGCCTGTGCAGACGCTAGCACCTGCTGCATATGGATTTGCAAAACTACAACTCCCAACATGCCCGGACAGCCAAAGGCTGTCCGGGCATGTTGGGAGTTGTAGTTTTGCAACAGCTGGAGACCCACAGTTTGGAAACCACTGTTCTATTGAGTTCAATGGTTTCTGTATAAATTCTCATGCACTAGGCTCCCCCTAGTGGCGGTTGCAGGCAGACAGTTTCGTAAACAGCTTGCATTGTACATCGGTATAAGTAGAGTTCCGCCTGTAGAGATCTGTCATTTCAGGTGACTTTTCAGGATCAGGTGCCCTGTGTGTGTACATGAATAGCAGCACTGTTTCTGGCCATTATATAACTTGTATATGGTATTTTTCAGCAGATATCTGCTCTGCAGGATTCATTTACAATTTGAAGTTCTTCCAGAGCTGGTGGGTGGAGCTCCCTCTGACCCCCCCCCCACACCCACCCTCCATAGACTTGTATTGCTTGTCTTGCAGATAAAGGACAAAGCTGAACTGATTTTGAGAGAAGAATTAAACAGCAGGAGGGGGAGAAGAAAAAAGTATAATAACAGGAAAGAGAAGCGTTTTTGTCTGTTTGGGCATGCTGAGAGTTGTAGTTTTGCAACAACTGGAGGCACTCTGGTTGAGAAACAAAGCATTAAAGGAGTACTGTAGTGGAATATAACATATCCCCTATCCAAAGGATAGGGAATAAGTTATAGATTGCAGGGAGTACGACTGCTCGGACCCCCTGTGATCTCCTGTATGGGGCCGCAGCAGTCCGCAGGAAGGCGGCATTCCATCCCCTGCATGAGGCAGCGGTCGATACGTCCCCTCCATGTATCCCATTGAGATACATGGGGGGGGGGCGTATCTGCTGCGGCTTCCTGCGGACTGCCGCGGCCCCGTACAGGAGATCGTTGAGGGGGTCCCTTCGGACCTTTGGATAGGGGTTAAATGTGCACTGTCAGATACAAAAACTTGTGATATGTTGTAAAGCATGTATAACCAATAGGTTTTGCAATTGCTTTCATTAGAACATTTTCAGTATTTCATACTGAAAAAGCCAGTCAAACAACTGCCCCCCCCCCCCCCTCCTGCTTGGACACATACTAGTCCTGCTGTGTCCATGCGTCATCACCTATGTCATGGACACACTTCCTTGATTGACAGCTGTGAGTGCAGGGCTCTGACCTGGAGGAAAAATCCTCCCACTGTCATCTTGTGTCCCGCTACTGTCAGTGAGGACAAGCTGGGAGTTGTAGTTTTGCTAATGCTAGGGGAGATGTGAGCAGACAGCATACTGAGGGAGGGGGCGGAGACCTGCACAGTGAGGCCACGCCCCCTCCCTTTGAGAGGAATTCAGACTAGTGAGCTAAATTAAAAGTGTAATAAAAAAATAAATAAAGGTGCTAGACACATAAAAATTAGATGTACATGGTCAGGATTAGGTACTGAGGGATGTATTAAAAAAATAATAATTTGTTGGATCTGACTGGTACGCTTTAAAGGAGCACTCTGGTGCAGACTACTCCTGCTCCGTCCTGCAAAAGAAATGAAAATAAACCATCCTTCACCTTCCTGGGTTCCCGCGGAGCGTCACTACAGCTGATCGGTCCTCCGCTCCATCTTCTTCATACTTCGTTGTGAACGAAGCGTCACATGGCGCTCAGCCTATTATGGGCCGAGGCAGAACATCGCAGCGGCCAGCGATAGGCTGAGCGCCATGTGATGCTTCGTTCACACCGAAGTATGAAGAAGATGGACCGAAGGACCGATCAGCTGTAGTTGGGCTCCGCGGGAACCCAGGAAGGTGAGGGATGGATTATTTTCATTTTTTTTGCAGCCCGGGCAGGACGGAGCAGGAGTAGTCTGCACCAGAGTACTCCTTTAAGTTATATTCCACTACACTACTCCTTTAAGAATACAGTAGACTGTCTGGACAATTGGATAATACTGAATAACATTTATCCCTTTGATTTATCACTGATCATACAATCACTATGGGGGTAATTGATAAAGTGACCATCAGCGGTTTGCGGTTACAGCCTGATAGATTTACTTTATCCGAAAGTGGCGACGTTTATAGCGGGGATCTACTCCAGCTTATAAATTTCAAAGTTTGGCGCAGAAACTGTGAAAGATGCACCATATTTTTAAAGGGGTACTCCGCCCCTAGACATCTTATCCCTTATCCAAAGGAGAGGGGATAAGATGTCTGATCGTGGGGTCCTGCCACTGGGGACCCCCGCGACCTCAGCTGCGGCACTCCAGACATCCAGTGCATGGTGCGAACTTCGCTCCATGCCAGACGACTGGCGATGTGGGGCGGAGGCTCGTGACGCCACGGCGTGGGCGTGACGTCACGAGCGGAACATGATGTCATGGCCACGCCCCGCTCCTGAGGGCACAGCCACGCCCCCCTCAATTCAAGTCTACGGACTTGCATTGAGGATCTGTGGCCGTGACGTCACAAGCCTCCGGAGCTGCACCCACTGCTCTAAACAAACGCCGGGTGCAGCAGGGAGATCGTGGGGGGGTCTCTAGAGGCGGGACCCCCGCGATCAGACATATTCTCCCCTATCGTTTGGATAGGGGATAAGATGTCTAGGGGCGGAGTACCCCTTTAAGAGGCATGCGCCTCTTATAAAATTTGGCACACATGTACTTTTCCATAAGAACAGCACATGCACTGCCGGTCTTGATAGATTCCCTGCTTTGTTTTCTTTTGCTCCTCATGGACGTTTCACACATTCACAAGCTCTACAAGGACACCGGGTACCCACAGTATCGCCAACTTTTCGAAACTCAGGGGTCACTGGCAGAGATCTAACGATTGGGGATTGGATATAATTGTACTGGAAAATGATTGTATCAACAAAACTACATAAAAGTATCCATTCGCCTCCTCTGATTCATTTCCTTCTCTCGGTTCATTTTTCCCAAGACTTTTTCATGAATATTCATCGGGCACGCCGGACAAACATCTAAATAGAAAAAAAATACATTCTAATGAAATTAAGTAACAATTTTGTGATGGGAAAAATAGAGCTGTGTGGTTCTCAGACACATATTATACAATGCATTTGGAATATTTTGTTCTTCCCATCATTCTGCACTTTAACAATTAATTTTTTTTACATTTTTTACAATTGTTGCCGATTTAGTTTAGAACGAAAAGACTAAATATTCTTTATGGGAGTCATCTGAGGTAATTTCAGATGATTGGACAGGATTTGGAAAGACACAGCCCTGTCTATATAAGGCAGTGTTTCCCAACCAGGGTGCCTCCAGATGTTGCAAAACTACAACTCCCAGCATGCCCGGACAGCCTTCGGCTGTCCGGGCATGCTGGGAGTTGTAGTTTTGCAACACCTGAAGGCACCCTGGTTGGGAAACACTGGTATAAGTTCTCACAGATAACAATTTTTACCAGAACGGAAAACCAAGCCATGAGGTGGAAAGGACTGTCTGTTGAACTCAGAGACGGGATTGTGTGGAGCCACAGATTTGGAGATGGGGGACAAAAATATTTCTTCAGCACTAAAAGTTCCGAAGTGCTCAGTGGCCTCCATAAATTTTTGAATGGAAGAAGGTTGGAAAATCCAGTAATCTTTGTAAGCGGCAGAGAAGTGGATCCGCTGACCTGTGTGGATAATGACTGAACCGTACCAGGGAGCGGATTCCAAGGTGCCGCTGGTTTTCTCCAGAGCCCGCCGCAAAGCGGGATGGACTTGCTGTGGCAGGCGGCACCCAGGTCGCTACCCCTGGCACGATCCGTCCACACAGGTTGCCCAGATGAAACTCTGCACTGCAGATTAAACAAAGTCAGGACGTAGCAGTAGTCAGCAGGCAAGCGGCAAAGGAGCAAGGTCAGGTTACTGGCAAGGAGGTCAGGAGGCAGGTGGCAAAGGAGCAAGGTCAGGTCACTAGCAAGGAGGTCAGGAACACAGTAGGCAGACACAAGGTACGCTTTTGCAGAGGCACTAGGCACAAAGATCCAGCAGTGAGCCGCAGGAAGTGCCGGAACTAAATAGGAACTGTTTCTGCTAAGCACCAATTATTGGTGCACTGGCCTATTAAATTTAGAAGAGTCGGCGCGCGCCCTAGGAGGCGGGGACGTGTGCGCCGACAGGAAGGAGAGAAGGAGAACAGAGCGAGTTTGGAAGTCATTTCAGTTGATATCATGCAGTGATCAGGAATTTATGATTTGTGACTTCATTTGGCGCAATTGCGCTAACTGAGGCGCAATTCTACTCCAGTCCTCAGTTGTCTTAGAAACTGACTGTGGACAGCATTTTTTAAAAAGTCGCACGGGTTAAAACATCACACAAAAAGTTGCACAGCAATCACTGTACAAAGTGGAGTACTGAAGTAAGAAATGTGATCAGCATCAGATGCCCTGCGCCATATAATAGGTTTGGTGCAGGTACACAGTTTCCACCACGTGAATTAAAGGGGTACTCCAGTGGAAAACTTTTTTTATTTTTTTTTTATTAACTGGTGCCAGAAAGTTAAACAGATTTGTATATTACTTCTATTAAAAAATCTTAATCCTTCCAGTACTTATTAGCTGCTGAATACTACAGCGGAAATTCTTTTCTTTTTGAAACACAGAGCTGTCTGCTGACATCACGAGCACAGTGCTCTCTGCTGACATCTCTTTCCATTTTAGGAAATGTCCAGAGCAGCATATGTTTGCTATGGGGATTTTATCCTATTCTGGATAATTCCTAAAATGGACAGAGATGTCAGCAGAGAGCACTGTGGTCATGAGGTCAGCAGAGAGCTCTGTGTTTCAAAAAGAAAAGAATTTCCGCTATAGTATTCAGCAGCTAATAAGTACTGGAAGGATTAAGATTTTTTAATAGAAGTAATTTACAAATCTGTTTAACTTTCTGGCACCAGTTGATTAAAAAAAAAAAAAAAGTTTTTCACTGGAGTACCCCTTTAATGGAGTAAAAGTTCTCCACCTCCACTTTTTATAAATACCCCCTAGTTGCCCTAAGCACACACCTAAAACAACACAGGAGCGGCTTAGAGACAACTCTGTGAATGTCCTTGAGTGGCCCAGCTAGACCCAAAACCCAATGGAACATCTCTGTAGAGAGCTAAAATGGCTTCCACCGACACTCCCCATCCAATCTGAGAGGATCTGCAGAAAAGAACGGCAGAAAATCCCCAAATCCAGGTGAGTAAATCTTGTGGCCTCATCCCCAATAAGACTGGAGGCCGGAATCACTGCCAAAGGGGCTTCAACTAAGGCCTGAGTAAAGGGTATGAATACTTATGTCACTGCAAGATTTTTAGCTTTATCTTTTCAATAAATCAGATTTCATAAATAAGATTTCTACCATTCTGTGATCCCTTTTTTCATTATGAGGAACCAAGTGGAGAATGATGGTGAAAAACGTGATTTATTATTTTAGAAAAAAGTTAAAGGGGTACTCCCGTAGAAAACTTTTTTTTTGTTTTTGTTTACATCAACTGGTGGCAGAAAGTTAAACAGATTTGTAAATTACTTCTATTAAAAAAATCTTCATCCTTCCAGTACTTTTTAGGGGCTGTATACTACAGAGGAAATGCTTTTCTTTTTGGATTTCTCTTCTGTCACGACCACAGTGCTCTCTGCTGTCCAGAGCAGAAGAAAATCCCCATAGCAAACATATGCTGCTCTGAACAGTTCCTAAAATGGACAGCAGAGGTCAGCAGAGAGCGCTGTGGTCGTGACAGAAGAGAAATCCAAAAAAGGAAAGAATTTCTGCTGTAGTATACAGCCTTTAAAAAGTACTGGAAGGATTAAGATTTTTTAATAGAAGTAATTTACAAATCTGTTTAACTTTCTGGCACCAGTTGATTTAAAAAAAAAAAAAAAAGTTTTCCACGGGAGTACCCCTTTAAATGTTTTCAAATGCATTGTATATGATAGATTTACACCAAAACCAAGAACAAAGGATCCAAGGTAATCAGATTAAAATATGTAGACCCCATTTCTGTCTCCACAGCGGGGTCCGACCTTTCCCTCTTGTCATAGAGAGATGCTATTACTTATATTGGGGGGGGCTTTATCAAAACCTGTGTAGAGGAAGAGCGGTGCAGTTGCCTATGGCAACCATTCACATTGCTTCTTTCATTCTTCTTTCGCTTTCTTTTTGAAAATGAAAGTAGTGATCTGATTGGTTGCTATGGGCAACTGCACCGCTCTTCCTCTACACAGGTTTTGATAAATCAACCTCATGGGGTCACACAGTTATTCTTTGTATGGCCAACTCACAAATCAGAGGCGATCAGCTGATCACTGCAGGTTTATAAACAATTGGGATCAGCGGATTGGCAGTCACCTGTTATATTTGGTGGGGCATTTAGTGGCCACTATAGGGGCAACCTAGTGTTACAAGATGGCTGTTTATGTATACAGTGGGGGAGATTTATCAAAACCTGTCCAGAGGAAAAGTTGTCCAGTTGCCCATAGCAACCAATCAGATCGCTTCTTTCATTTTTAGGAAGGCCTGTGAAAAATGAAAGAAGCGATCTGATTGGTTGCTATGGCCAACTGGGCAAGTTTTCCTCTGCGCAGGTTTTGATAAATCTCCCCCAGTGTTTTCCAAACAGGGTGCCTCCAGCTGTTGCAAAACTACAACTCCCAGCATGCCCGGACAGCCTTTGGCTGTCCGGGCATGCTGGGAGTTGTAGTTTTGCAACAGCTGGAGGCACCCTGCTTGGAAAACACTGATGTAATACATGGACAGCTGCTGTTTGCCTTCACCCTCCAATGTGACTAAGGCTGGGTTCACACCACGTTTTTGCAATACAGTTCCCGTATCAGGTTTTTGATTTAAAAAAAACGGATTCCTCAGAACCGGACTAAACTGTATAAAAACGTGTGTACAAATTTCAACCCGTATACAGTTTGAAAAAATTATGTCCGGTTGCATCCGTTTTTTAAGGAAAAACTGTATACATTTTTACCTTTTCACTCCATTTTGAATAAAGTTTCACTTGTTTGATTGAAATTCCTAGAAAAAAAAAACTGTGCAAAGGAAAAAACCTTATGGTGCAAACCGGATGGAACCGTACGCACATATGGTTCTGTATGGTTCCCATTGACTCCCATGTTTAAAAAAAAAACATATACGGTTTAATACGGTTTTTAACCCGGACCAAAAAGCGTGGTAGACTACGGTTTTGGGTACGGGTAAAAGAAAACGGACAAAACCGTATAAGACGCAAAATGGACCAAACCGGATGATGCTTTGACATAGGGTTTACAATGTTAAGTAAAGTCAATGCATACGGTTTGCTATACGGTTCCGTAGGGTTTTTAACTTGAAACCGTATACGTGAATTTTATAGCAAAAACGTGGTGTGCATGCACCTTAACAGAGAGGGGTCCGAAGTGCAGGAGACCCCCTGCATGATATAGACCTGTTGTAATAGGGTACATGGAAAAGTTTAGTCTACTAAAATTGCTAGGGGCAGAGGCGTAACTTGTATCTTCAGGGCCTAAATGCACAATCTGTAACAGGGCCCTGTGCCTTTCTGTGCACCATTTATAATACTGGAGTTTTCTTATGGGGCAGGGGGGTCTTCTGCACCCCCTATAGTTACACCCCTGACTATGGGGTCCCTGGAGAAAGGTGACCCATTCCAGCTTGATCTACTTCTTATTTAAAGGGGTTATCCAGGGGGAATTAATTTTTTTTTTTTTTTTTATATATCATTTTTTAATCCTTTCATTACTTATGAGCTGCTGAAGTTGAGTTGTTCTTTTCCGTCTAAGTGCTCTCTGATGACACCTGTCTCGGGAACTGTCTAGAGTAGAAGCAAATCCTTATAACCTCTTCTACTCTGCAGTTCCCGAGACAAGCAGAGATGTTAGCAGAGAGCACTGTTACCAGACAGAAAAAACAACTCAACTTCAGCAGCTGATAATTATTGGAAGGATTAAGATTTTTTAATAGAAGTAATTTACAAATCTGTTTAACTTTCTGGAGCCAGTTGATATGAATAAAAAAAAAGTTTTTTTTCCTGGAATACCCCTTTAACAAGAACCTGCACAGGGAATTGTTCTTTTTGGATGCCCCAGGTCCCCCTGTCCCAGGTTGTAAGGCGTGTGATGTGTCCAGCACCTTCATTTTTATCTTTTCTATGTGTCCCTCATCTTCTGGTCACAGTGACTTCACCTTATATAGCACTAGCGGAGAATCCCGCATTTCCATCCTTCCTACTGAGGAAAAGCAATGTGTGTTATCTAAATACCGTGGTTGTTTTTTTTCTCCGAAAAGGTTTTGGTAGAAAAACCAGGCAAATAAATGCCATTTCAATCAATGCAGATACTAAGTGGTGTCTGCAACTTCTCTTCATGTCTCTACTATGGCTGCTTCACCAAACAGATAAGTACTGGGAAAGTACTGTGAGGCCTGCACTGTGTACTGCTTGCCACCCAGCGGTACCAGTCTCCTTAAGAGAATATCTGTCTAGTAAAGCAGCCATATTAGAGCTCTTCAGGAGACTAGAAAAGCTGGGTGGACACTGTGAGCCCTGCTCTGTATACATGCTTGCCACCCGGCTTTTACAGTTTACTGAATAGAATATCTGTCTGGTAAAGCAGCCATGTTGGAGACTGGAAAAGCTAGGTGGATACTGCGGACCACCCAGCTTTCACAGTCTCCTGAAGTCCCAGCAGTGATAGGCTGCTTGTCCTCCCTGCACTCCACTGATGTCTTCTCTCAACCCACAATAAATCTTCTCTTCCTCACCCACTCCGTCCTCTCTCTCAGCCCCCATACTAACTATTCTTTGCACCTGCCTGCCGGACAGTTAAATCATACTTTACCATAACATTAGTAGGATGTTCGGAAGTTATGCTAGATACCTTGCTTATATTGACTATCTTTGCTGAAAGTAATTGTGTATGGAAATAGCTATAGGGGGTACAACGATACATAAAGTACTAGTTGTGGTAGTGCCCGTATAGTTACATATGGTCGTCATTAAAGGGGTATTCCATGAAAAAAATATTATTTTTCTTTCATATCAACTGGCTCTAGAAAGTTAAACAAATTTGTAAATTACTTCTATTAAAAAATCTTAATCCTGTACCAGTACTTATCAGCTGCTGAAGTTGAGTTGTTCTTTTCTGTCTGACCACAGTGCTCTCTGCTGACACCTCTGTCTGTCTCAGGAACTGTCCAGAGCAGGAGAGGTTTGCTATGGGAAATTTTCTCCTACTTTGAACAGTTCCTGACATTGACAGAGGTGTCAGCAGAGAGCACTGTGGTCAGACAGAAAAGAACAACTCCACTTCAGCAGCTGATGAGTACTGGTAGGATTAAGAATTTTTAATAGAAGTAATTTACAAATCTCTTTAACTTTCTGGATCCAGTTGATATGAAAAAAAATATATATGTTTTTTTCATGGAATACCCCTTTAACCATTGCTTCTCTTCCTACAGTACACTATGTTCCTGTGCTCCGCTCTCCTGATCCCAATCGTCCAGTACTGTAACTTCTGCCAGCTCAGCTCCTGGCTCCGCTCCTCTCTGGCAACCCTGGCAGGGGCCACGCTGTTGATTCTACTGTATGTGCCGCTCTTTCCAGATGAGTAAGTCAATGTCAACGCTAATATGGGAATATACAATAGATTTTCTTTCTATTTATTTTAATGGTTCAATCTTGTGTTTTTTTTTCTAGGCCTCCATTGACACCGGAATCAGACGAAACAACAAATTCCAGGTAAGATGATTGATTGTTGAACTTGTTAGATCAGTGTTTCCCAACCAGGGTGCCTCCAGCTGTTGCAAAACTACAACTCCCAGCATGCCCGGACAGCCAAAGGCTGTCCGGGCATGCTGGGGGTTGGAGTTTTGCAACAGCTGGAGGCACGCTGGTTGGGAAACACTGTGTTAGATCTTTATTTCTCCCTCATCAGATGAAATATACTTATAATGGTCCTGTATGTATAGGGCCATATATAGGGACAGGGCTGGCCTTAGATGGTGCCCTATGAGGAATTTTCTTTTGGTACCTTCTTCATGCCATTATAACGGAAAAAAAATTCATCCAGTGATTGTCACACAGGGCACCAAGGGCGCAAACGGAGATATCCTCTGTCAGGCTCCTTAAATGCCACTGACTGCAGCATCTAAAGGGGTAAAATGACTGAGAACAGCAGTTTCTCCGACACCTGTCAGGCTCCTTAGGTACCGCTCCTGACTGCAGCATCTGAGGGGTAAAATGACTGGCAGCTGCAGTTTCTCTGTCCCCTGTCATGCTACTCGGGTGCCACTATAGACTGCAGTATCTAAGGGATAAAAAAAATCGGGATCAGAAGTTTCTCTGATCCCTGTTAGGCTTCTCAGGTGCCACTACTGACTGCCGCATCTAAGGGGTAAAGCAACTGGGATCAGCAGTTTCTCTGATCCCTGTCAGGCTCCTTAGGTGCCTTTCCTGACTGCAGCATCTGAGGGGTAAAATGACTGGCACCTGCAGTTTCTCTGACCCCTGTCATGCTACTCAGATGCCACTATAGGCCGCAGTATCTAGGGGGTAAAATGGGGTAATCTAGTAAAAAAAAAAATTCCATATCAACTGGCTCCAGAAAGTTAAAAAGAATTGTAAATTACTTCTATTAAATATTTTTAATCCTTCCAGTACTTATCAGCTGCTGAAGTTGAGTTGTTCTTTTCTGTCTGACCACAGTGCTCTCTGCTGACCCCTCTGTCTGTCTCAGGAACTGTCCAGAGCAGGAGAGGTTTGCTATGGGGATTTGCTCCTATTCTAGACAGTTCCTGACATGGACAGAGGTGTCAGCAGAGAGCACTGTGGTCAGACAGAAAAGAAAAACTCAACTTCATCAGCTGATAAGTACTGGAAGGATAAGATTTTTTCATACAAGTAAGCTACAAATTTGTTGAACTTTCTGGAGCCAGTTGATGTTAAAAAAATGTTTTTAACTGGAATACCCCTTTAACACTTCAGGTACCTAGTTTAAATGTAAAGTAAAAAAAAAAGTCATAGGGAAAAATAATAAGAATAATTTGGGGGAAAATGCAAATCCCGTTCCTGTTCCCCCAGTTTCTAAACCTTTTTAGTACTTGGATAATGATTAATCTCTGGGGTGTAGAGGCCATTTGCATGTCCAGCTGTCACGTCTTCTCCAGTTGTCAACCCTCCGGCAAAGCAAATTCCGCACCGCAGGCCTTTTTTTTTACAAACTCCATTCACAGTCCCCATTGTCTCCAAGCGCCATGGTCCCGAACCCCCACCTGTCCCAAGCATCTGCTTATACAAATACCAGGGACTAAATACCACCATTGATAATACTTTAGACTAACAGGGGGGAAAAAACTAAAAAGCGTGGCAGTGCTGCAAGGTAACGCCACAGTCAGCCATATTGGGATCAGGGCATTTGGGGGCCTTTTGTTTTTTTGGGGGACGTCATGGACCGGCAGATGTCTCACTGACAATGACACTTTGGGAGACATCTGCTCCTTCACTGACCTTTTTTACTGAGATACAGGGGATGGGTTATGGAAACGTTCATGGTGGAGGAAGATGTAAGTTATAAAAACGACATATCTCATCATGGGCTTACAGCCAATAAATAAAGAGCTGCAGGTTAGAGATTGTGGCTTAAAGGGGTACTCCCACCCTAGATATCTTATCCCCTATCCAAAGGATAGGGGATAAGATGTCTGATCTCAGGGGTCCCACCCCTCAGGACCCCCGCAGTATTGCATGTGGCACTCACCTGTTTTTTGTGCGGAAGCGCTGGAGGGAACGGAAGTCCGGGACGTCAGGACTCCGCCTCCGTGTGACGTCACGCCCGACCCCTCAATGCAAGTCTATGGGAGGGTGGGAGTTCCCTTTTAAAGCAATGGTCTCCAAACTGTGGACCTCCAGCTGTTATAAAACTACAACTCCCAGCATGCCCGGACAGCCAACGCCTGGCTTAAAGGAACACTCTGGGCAAAACACAAGTGATATAGTTGATGAAGGGCCGGAGGAGCAATGCACAACGCAGGGTTTCTCTGTATCATTCACAGAATATACATTTTTGGCAGTGTATCCATGGCAACAAGGCCTTATCCCTGCCCATACGCCTATTTAGGGACACCCACACCAGGTATCACGGTGGCTCAGCGGTGTCATGACAGCCGGACTCTGGAAAACCGGAGAAGCCTCTGATCTCGGGGTCAGTTAACCCCTATCACCAAAGCGGTTTTAAAGGGGTACTTCGCTGCTCAGCGTTTGGAACAAACTGTTCCGAATGCTTAGAGCCGGCGCTGGGAGCTGATGACATCATAGCCCCGCCCACTCATGATGTCACGCCCCTTCCCCTCAATGCAAGTCTATGGGAGCGGGCGTGACAGCCGTCAACCTCCCTCCCATAGACTTGCATTGAGGGGGCGGGGTGTGACATCATGGGGGGTGGGGCTATGATGTCACGAGCTCCCGGCTCCAGCGTTCGGGACGGTTTGTTCCAAACACTGAGCAGCGGAGTAACCCTTTAAAGGGAGGGGGCTCTGTCTGTCACCCCCTAATGAAAGTCTGCCCAAAATTTTCCCAAAATTTTAAATATTTTTTTTTACACAATTACGTAATGACCTACGCTGTAATATTATCTATATCTATAATTATTATCTATCCTGCACGTGAATACTGTGAAAAGTTTAAAAAGTCAAAATTAATGTACTTTCTTAAAGAAGTACTCCAGTAGAAAAAACATTTTTATTTTTTATCAGCTGGTGCTAGAAAGTTAAACAGATTTGTAAATTACTTCTATTTAAAAATCTTAATCCTTCCAGTACTTATCAGCTGCTGTATGCTACAGAGGAAGTTCTTTTCTTTTGGAATTACTTTTCTGTCTGACCACAGTGCTCTCTCCTGACACATCTGTCCATGTCAGGAACTGTCCAGAGTGTAAGCAAATCCCCATAGCAAACCTCTCTTGCTCTGGACAGTTCCTGACATGGACAGAGGTGTCAGCAGAGAGCACTGTGGGCAGACTGAAAAGAAATTCAAAAAGAAAAGAACTTCCTGTGGCGCATACAGCAGGTGATAAGTACTGGAAGGATAAAGATTTTTTAATAGAAGTCATTTACAAATCTGTTTAACTTTCTGGCACCAGTTGATTTAAAATAAAAATTGTTTTCCAATGGAGTACCCCTTTAAAGGAGAACTATCACGGAGGACAACTTATCCCCTACCGAAAGGATAGGGGATAAGTGTCTGATCGCGGGGGCGTCCGACCGTTGAGACCCCCTGTGATCTTCTGCATAGGACCCCGGCTCTCCCTGGGAACGGGGCATGTCGACTCCCGCACAAAGTGGCGGCTCACACCCCCCCCCTCCATGTATCTCTATGGGAGAGCTGGATATACAGCGTTTGGCTATCTCTGGCTCTCCCATAGAGATACACGGAAGGTGCATGTCGACCGCCACTTCGTGCGAGGGGTCTACATGCTCTGTTTCAGGGAGAGCCGGGGTCCGTGCAAGAGATCGTGGGGGGTCCAAACAGTTGGATCAACCCCCGCCATCTAGAACTTATACCCTATCCTTTGGATAGGAAATACATTTTTTCTGCACAATTAATTTCTTAAATCCACCCTGCAAAAAAATGGAAAAGAAGCCGATCAAAACATCGTATATACCCCAAAATAATTCCTATAGAAACTAAAAGTTATAATGTAGTTTTTACCATGTGATGGAAATAAAAAAAAAATATATATATTATTGTTATTATTATTATTATAATTAATTAATTAACTAATAAAAAATCCATGGCAAAGTCAAGTTTTTTTCATCCCATCCCCCTCGTTAATAAAAACGAATCAAAATGGTGCCCAAAAAAATAAAATAAAAAACAATGTAGGGACCCTGGTTGGGAAACACTGTCTTGGTCATTATAGGGGTTAATGGCGTTAGAGCCCCCTACGCATTAGAAAAAAAAAGGTGGACAAAATCCGCTGTTTGGTGCACGACCAGACAGCCATCTAATGCAGTGGTCTCCAAACTGTGGACCTGCAGGTGTTGCAAAACTACAACTCCCAGCATGCCCGGACAGCCTTTGGCTGTCCGAGCATGCTGGAAGTTGTAGTTTTGCAACATCTGAAGGTCCACAGTTTGGAGACCACTGATATAATATTTATGGGAGCCACCTGACAGCTGATGATGACGGAGTGAATTGTCAGCCATGTTGGATTTCAGTTGCCCGATCCTTTTGTTCTCAGAGAGATAAGCCACCACAATAAGAGTCTGTCCGTGGCTTACCCCTCCTGTCTCCATTCAGAACAGATGAATTCTGCGCTGAGCTGAATGTTCATGTATATGTGTTGTTTCCCATATGGTGACGTCTACTGTCCAGTAATGCCGATAAAATGTTACAATATCATGATGTATTATAAAATGAGACCAACAATAACACATCTGTATGTTCTTTTCACTCACCAGCTCTTCCCCTCCACCCGATGTCATTCTGGGCATCAGCAATACCAGTAAGCCATCGTCACAGCTCGGGCAGGAGATCACCGTGGCCTACTTCCTCCTCCTCCTATTGGTTTGGTTCCTGAACCGGGAGTTCGAGGTCAGCTACCGCTTGCACTACCATGGTGACGTAGAGGCGGACCTTCACCGAACTAAAATCCAGAGTATGAGAGATCAGGCAGACTGGCTTCTCCGTAACATCATCCCCTACCATGTGGCCGAGCAGCTGAAGGTCTCCCAGAGCTACTCCAAAAATCACGACGACGCCGGCGTCATATTCGCCAGCATAGTCAACTTCAGCGAGTTCTATGAAGAGAACTACGAAGGAGGAAAAGAGTGCTACCGTGTCCTCAACGAACTGATCGGAGACTTCGATGAACTTCTCAACAAGCCCCACTATTCCTGCATTGAGAAGATCAAGACCATTGGCGCTACCTACATGGCCGCTTCTGGACTCAACCCGTCTCAATGCCAGGACAGCAGCCAGCCCCACCGCCACCTGCAGACGCTCTTTGAATTTGCCAAGGAAATGATGAGCGTGGTGGATGATTTCAACAACAACATGCTATGGTTTAACTTTAAGCTCCGCATTGGGTTTAACCATGGTCCTCTGACGGCCGGCGTTATTGGGACCACCAAGCTGCTTTATGACATCTGGGGGGACACAGTGAATATTGCCAGTAGGATGGACACAACGGGTGTGGAATGTCGTATCCAGGCAAGCGAAGAAAGCTATAGGGTGTTAGTGAAAATGGGCTATGACTTTGACTACAGAGGGACTGTCAACGTCAAGGGCAAAGGACAGATGAAAACGTACCTCTTCCCGAAATGCACAGACAATGGCGGCCTGGTGCCCCACCATCAACTGTGTATCTCTCCGGACATCCGGGTGCAGGTGGACGGGAGCATTGGACGGTCGCCTACGGATGAAATTAGCAGCCTGGTGACAGGAGGCAAAGGGGCGGTGGAAGCAGGAAGTGGGGAGGCAGGACGCAAGCAGGACAAGACAGACAACAGAGGCCGTGATGGCGGAGCACGGTGAGGCCGGTGGAGTGGAGAAGGACCATATGAAGCATGTGGGGCCATCAGTGATGAACGAGACTGATGGCCCTATTGAGCACTTATGCTCCACACTGTGCCAGCTCATGGACCTGTTCATTCTATACCAAGAGCCACTGCATCATTCCGCAACTCAGTCTTATGGTGATGTGGCTTCCAATGGATATCTATATAGAAAGCTCTTAAATTCTTCTAGCGCTGGTGGACCTGTGTGTCCTGAGTTCATTTTACACTGTCACCTGCTTATGGTGGATTATATGGTCCTGTATAGAAGAGCGTTGGGGGCTATAATATGTCCCCAGTTGGGTAAGGTTGGCTAGTAAGGGCAAGGATCCGATATCATCGAGGGTGCATCCGCCAATTTGCTATGTGGTGGCGTTATTTCTCTTACCATCATGTCTATGGAGGTGTCCAGCCTCCTCCCGCGAGTTGCACAGACACTGGACTATATATAAGTCGGAAGACCATTCTCTTAAGCCCCATCTCATGCCTCCACCTCTTCGTCAGCCATACTGAGGATTGAACTAAGTGCCTTCCGCTCTCTGGGCCTGTCCTGCCCAGATGCGATGACAGTGACACCTTGCCGCAATTCTCGCTATTACTTGCCAAAAGCATGCGCCTCCTTGGACTGCTGCCCGCCCACGGGAAACAAGTGGTGATGGGACTGAGATTTCTGATTGGGGAAAATGGGTAGTGAGATATCTCCTTTTGTTTCTTGACAATGCGATTGTAATGTGTTTTCGGTAACACTTTAGCTGCCTACCAGATCCCATTAGCTATAGCTGTGATGCCTATACAGGGTAAAAACTGAATTTCAAGGGTTTTTTACGAAAAAAATCCAGTCTTCTCTTGTATAGCCCATCTTTGTTGCCATAGCAGAACAATGTTATAAGGTACCTCTCTTGCAAAAAAAAACAAAATGGTGTTAAGCACTCGAAACCTTCTCCTGTTCACCAAGCTGTGGCGGCCATGTTGATGCCAAGACTAGTCTTTTAAAGGGGAAGTATCACTTTTTTTTTCATCTGACGTTTCAGCCATGTGTCATAATCTATGTGCAATATTATAGTATAGAACTTTAGTTACTAGTGAGAATATATGCATTTAACACATTGACTTTTGTCAATGATTCTCATTTCGGATCCCAGATTTCATGGGAAATTGTATCTAATTTTTTTTCTTGGTACATCCCAGCCACCGGTTTGAATGTATTATATTAATATTTTAGAGAATTTTTGAACTATTTTTTTTTTTTTTTTTTTAGATAACATAATATACAAGTATTTCTTTCCTCCCTCTGACCACCATATATAGTAGTGCTGGGCTTTTAAAAGGGTACTCCAGAGGAACAAAACTGTTTTCTCATCATCTGGTGCCAGAAAGTTAAACAGATTATACTTCTATTTAAAAATCTTAATCCTTCCAGTACTTATCAGCTGCTGTATGCTCCAGAGAAAGTTGTGTAGTCATTCCATTCTGACCACAGTGCTCTCTGCTGCCACCTCTGTCTGTGTCAGGAATTGTCCAGAGCAGAAGAAGTTTGCTATGGACATTTGCTCCTTCTCTGGGTAGTCTCTGACATGGCCAGAGGTGGTGTCACGTTGGGCAGGGATAAGGTAAAGCCCTGAACTCAACAACACCCTCTGACCCTTCCAATTGCGTATTTGTCCTAAGGAAAGGATCCACAACCACAAGGACAGTCCCTGCCTGTCTACGTGCTGGGGCTTCAGAGTCAAAATAATAAACTACAGAGGCCATTGCTATTTACTGGAGATACCTCTTTCACTGGCAAACTCTGGAGGCCACAGCAGGTCTTAAAGGGCCAGAAAGTTAAACAGATTTGTAAATTACTTCTATTAAAAAATCTTAATCCTTCCAGTACTTATTAGCTACTGAATACTACAGAGGAAATTATTTTGTTTTTGGAACACACAGCTCTCTACTGACATCACGAGCACAGTGCTCTCTGCTGACATCTCTGTCCATTTTAGTAACTGTCCAGAGCAGCATATGTTTGCTATGGGGATTTTCTCCTACTCTGGACAGTTCTTAAAATGGACAGAGATGTCAGCAGAGAGCACTGTGTTCCAAAAAGAAAAGTATTCAGCAGCTAATAAGTACTGGAAGGATTAAGATTTTTTAATAGAAATAATTTACAAATCTGTTGATTTAAAAAAAAAAAAAAAAAGTTTTCCACCGGAGTACCCCTTTAAATAGCCAGCAACATATATGAGGCCTCAGTATTGGTCAGCTGTCCACAGCCCCAGATTGGCTAGGGCTTAGCCACAGCAACCAAGCCAAGTCAGATATCAGGAAAATGTAACCATTTGCACCAGACGAGTCCTTAGAGGTGGCAGCAGAGAGCACTGTGGTCAGACTGGAAAGAACTACACAACTTCCTCTGGAGCATACAGCAGCTGATAAGTACTGGAAGAATTAAGATTTTTATATAGGAGTCATTTTGAAATCTGTTTAACTTTCTTGCACCCGTTGATAAAAAAAAATAAAAAAAAAATAAAGTTTTTCTTTCAGAATACCCCTTTAAGTGTATTAATGCCCTCTCAGTCACTAGGCATGGTATCCTGCTCTAATCCTATATCTAATTACCCCAGCCAAGGAACAGGGGCTTGTTGGCACCCACCAAAAGCTTCACCAAATCCCTGGGCCTAGATTACTTGCTTACAGTCCACATTTTTCCCAGGACAACTGGGTTAAAAAGGGGCGGGGTTTATGTAAACTCTTTACAAAAGTGGCCTTTTTTAGGGGGGCATTTCTGGGCGGTCACAGGGGCAGAGTTTGAATGCCCCAATTTTTTCATTTTTTTTTTATTCAACAGATACATCATGTGACCCATTAAGCATATAATCCCGAAACGGATACTTCCTCTTTAATAAGTAGAAATACTGTATTCTTATTACGGCAAAGGTCAGATAGTTATATTTCCTAGGTGTTTATGTGTTAAAGTGGGCTTACAGCAAAAAAAGACCCTAAAATAGCTACCTGTGTACATACGTGAGCATATATATTACTCCATAGGGCCAAATTTAGAAACGTTAGACCGGCGGTCTCCAACTAGGGGGTGTTGTGGCTGTCTGGGCATAGTGGGAGTTGTAGTTTTGCAACAGCTGGAGAGCCGCAAGTTGGCGATGAAACAGATATGGCTGCCTCTATTTATTGATCATATAAACCTCTATACCAGCAAGATGCAGGGGTAATCTATAATATATGAGTGAAATACAGTCAGTATAAGAAGCATTAAAGGGGTACTCTGGTGGAAAACTGTTTTTTTTTTTTTAATTATTTAAATGAACTGGTGCCAGAAAGTTAAACAGATTTGTAAATTACTTCTATTAAAAAATCTTAATCCTTTAATTTTTGAATTTCTTTTTTGTCTTGTCCACAGTGCTCTCTGCCGACACCTCTGTCCGTATCAGGAACTGTCCAGAGCAGCATAGGTTTGCTATGGGGATTTTCTCCTGCTCTGGACAGTTCCTGATACGGACAGAGGTGTCGGCAGACAGCACTGTGGACAAGACAAAAGAAATTAAAAAAGTATAGAATTTCCTCTGTAGCAAACAGCTGCTTAAAAGTACTGGAAGGGTAAAGATTTTTTAATAGAAGTCATTTACAAATCTGTTTAACTTTCTGGCACCAGTTCATTTAAAAAAAAGTACTCCCGTGGAAAACTTTTTTTTAAAATCAACTGGTGCCAGAAAGTTAAAGAGATTTGTAAATCACTTCTATTAAAAAATCTAAATCCTTCCAGTACTTTTTAGGGGCTGTATACTAAAGAGAAATCCAAAAAAGAAATGCATTTCCTCTGATGCCATGACCACAGTGCTCTCTGCTGACCTCTGCTGTCCATTTTAGGAACTGTCCAGAGCTGGAAAAAATCCCCATAGCAAACATATGCTGTTCTAAAATGGACAGCAGAGGTCAGCAGAGAGCACTGTGGTCATGACATAAGAGGAAATGCATTTCTTTTTTGGATTTCTCTTTAGTATACAGCCCCTAAAAAGTACTGGAAGGATAAAGATTTTTTTTAATACAAGTGATTTACAAATCTGTTTAACTTTCTGGCACCAGTTGATTTAAAAAAAAAAGTTTTCCACGGTAGTACCCCTTTAAGCCAATGTTTCCCAACCATGGTGCATCCAGCTGTTGCAAAACTACAACTCCCAGCATGCCCGGACAGCCAACGGCTGTCCGGGCATGCTGGGAGTTGTAGTTTTGCAACAGCCAGAGGCATCCTGGTTGGGAAACACTGGCCTAGGCCCATAAAGTATTCTTATGATAAATTTGGCTCTAATGATTGAATGCATATATGTGTGTATACAGTACATGTATGTATATGGTTACTGACATGTACATAAACACATAGGTATGAACCAATACAAATCCACAGACGGCTATATGTATATACTCCATATGTAGAATTATATGTACACAGGGCAATAGTACTTGCTCTGAGGAGAGTCTCGCCCTTTCCTTCTCCTCCATACGCTCAGACTTCTGCGGTGACCGAACGTTCCTGCTGCGCGATATATTCTGCAGAACAAAAAACTGCAAAAGCCAAAATAAATGCATTAAATACTGCGCTGTGTGGTCTGTGGTGTGCAGCGTTTTGTGTATGTGTATGTGTAGCATCATGGCAGATCTTCAAGATTATGAATGGTTCCACATGATCAGGATAGCCAATCTGAGGACAGCAAAAATAAGAGAGGGGGCAGAGTAACACTGCAAGATCAGACTGCATGGGTTTGTTTGTAGTCTGTTACCATAACAACACCTGGGTTTGTTTGTAGTCTGTTACCATAACAACACCTGGGTTTGTTTGTAGTCTGTTACCATAACAACACCTGGGTTTGTTTGTAGTCTGTTACCATAACAATACCTGGGTTTGTTTGTAGTCTGTTACCATAACAACACCTGGGTTTGTTTGTAGTCTGTTACCATAACAACAAATGGGTTTGTTTGTAGTCTGTTACCATAACAACAAATGGGTTTGTTTGTAGTCTATTACCATAACAACACCTGTGTTTGTTTGTAGTCTGTTACCATAACAACACATGGGTTTGTTTGTAGTCTGTTACCATAACAACAAATGGGTTTGTTTGAAGTCTGTTACCATAACAACACATGGGTTTGTTTGTAGTATGTTACCATAACAACACCTCGGTTTGTTTGTAGTCTGTTACCATAACAACACATGGGTTTGTTTGTAGTCTGTTACCATAACAACACTTGGGTTTGTTTGTAGTCTGTTACCATGACAACACATGGGTTTGTTTGAAGTCTGTTACCACAACAACAAATGGGTTTGTTTGTAGTCTGTTACCATAACAACACATGGGTTTGTTTGTAGTCTGTTACCATAACAACACATGGGTTTGTTTGTAGTCTGTTATCATAACACATGGGTTTGTTTGTAGTCTGTTACCATAACAACACATGGGTTTGTTTGTAGTCTGTTACCATAACAACACATAGGTTTGTTTGTAGTCTGTTACCATAACAACACCTGGGTTTGTTTGTAGTCTGTTACCATAACAACACATGGGTTTGTTTGTAGTCTGTTACCATAACAACAAATGGGTTTGTTTGTAGTCTGTTACCATAACAACACATGGGTTTGTTTGTAGTCTGTTACCATAACTACACATGGGTTTGTTTGTAGTCTGTTACCATAACAACACTTGGGTTTGTTTGTAGTCTGTTACCATAACAACACATGGGTTTGTTTGTAGTCTGTTACCATAACTACACATGGGTTTGTTTGTAGTCTGTTACCATAACAACACATGGGTTTGTTTGTAGTCTGTTACCATAACAACACTTGGGTTTGCTTAGGAGCTGTATACAGAAAACGGTAGGAAACTTTTCATAAACATTTGCACAATTTGAAAACCACTGATAAAGAGCATCAGGCCATCTAACGGGGTCCTTACGTGTGTGGTCTACAGATCCACTACAGATTTTAACCCCTTAAGGACCCGGGGTTTTTCCGTTTTTGCATTTTCATTTTTTCCTCCTTACCTTTTAAAAAATCATAACTCTTTCAATTTTGCACCTTTAAAAATCCATATGATGGCTTATTTTTTGCGCCACCAATTCTACTTTGTAATGACGTCAGTCATTTTACCCAAAAATCTACGGCGAAACGAAAAAAAAAATCACTGTGAGACAAAATTGGAAAAAAAATACGGCATTCTGTAAATTTTGGGGGCTTCCGTTTCTACGCAGTGCATTTTTCGGTAAAAATGACACCTTATCTTAATTCTGTAGGTCCACACGGTTAAAATGATCCCCTACTTATATAGGTTTGATTTTGTGGTACTTCTGGACAAAATCATAGCTACATGCAGAAAAATGTATACGTTTAAAATTGTCATCTTCTGACCCCTATAACTTTTTTATTTTTCCGCGTATGGGCAGTATGAGGACTCATTTTTTGCGCCGTGATCTGAAGTTTTTAGCGGTACCATTTTTGCATTGATAGGACTTATTGATTCATTTTTTCATGATATAAAAGGTGACCAAAAATACACTATTTTGGACTTTGGAATTTTTTTGCGCGTACGTCATTGACCGTGCGGTTTCATTAAAGATATATTTTTATAATTCGGACATTTCCGCACGCAGCGATATCACATATGTTTATTTTTATTTACACAGTTTTTTTTTTTTTAATAGGAAAAGGGTGATTCAAACTTTTATTAGGGAAGGGGTTAAATGATCTTTATTCCCTTTTTTTTCCACTTTTTTTTGCAGTGTTATAGCTCCCATAGGGACCTATAACACTGCCCACACTGATCTTTTACATTGATCAATGGTTTCTCATAGGAAACCATTGATCAATGATTCTGCCGCTTGACTGCTCACACCTGGATCTCAGGCACTGAGCAGTCATTTGGCAATCAGACAGCGAGGAGGCAAGGTAAGGGACCCTCCTGCTTTGTCTCAGCTGTTCGGGATGCCGCAATTTTGCCACGGACATCCCGAACAGCCCCCTCAGCTAACCGGCAACGATTTACTTTCACTTTAGACGCGGCGTTCAACTTTGAACGCCGTGTCTAAAGGGTTAATAGCGCGCGGCACCGCGATCAGTGCTGCGCGCTATTAGCCACGGGCCCGAACCGTGTTATAGAATGGGAGCGGACTCATGACGTACCGGTACGTCATGGGTTCTGTAGGGGTTAAAGGGGTTATCCACCATAAGGTGATTTTAGTACGTACCTGGCAGACAGTAATGGACATGCTTAGGAAGGATCTGCGCTTGTCTTGGGGCTAAATGGCTATGCTGTGAGATTACCATAACACTGTGGCTAGCTTTTTGTGAACTGGTATTTCCTGTTTGAGTTTTCTTTTTTGCCTACAAATCCCAGAATTCCATTTTCCTCCCTCCCAAACATCAGCTACCCCACCCATTGAAACATAAACAAGTTGCATCCATTCAAAAGACCTGTGGTTTTCAATCAGGGTGCCTATAGCTGTTGCATTAGTTGCAGATTGATCTCTCTCCCACCAAGCGATTGCTCCACCCATTGAAGCAGACAGGCTCCCTGTCATCAGCTGACTAGTGATGTCAGGTCTTGGCCGCATTGCAACCTGGGAAAAAATCTGAGACAACAGTAATTTTGTATGCTGCTAAAAATAAATATTGAGGTGAAAATCACAGAAGAATTGTGAGAAAACCGTCACACACAGGTACAGACACTATATTATGAACTACACTAACTTTACAGCCCCTGTAGCATAGTAAAAAAAAAGTGGAATACCCCTTTAATCCTACACTGAAACTAATGAAATCTGCTGCAAAAATTCACAACAAAAAATAGCACGCTTCAGGAATTTTCTAATGACTCCCAGCACTTGAAATCAGAACAAACACAACTAGAAAAATTATTATTGTGTATGGAAGGAGGTGCATGGATAAAAAAAAAAAAAGCGACATAAAGTGAAGGTGTAACCCCCAAACTTTTTAAATCTTTACTACATTATTGATACCAGCAACTGGCTGAACATATGTACAGAATATTCTTAGTCCAAAGAATGTAAATAATATGATCAGTGGGGGAGATTTACCAAAACCTGTGCAGAGGAAAAGTTGATTAGTTGCCCAAAGCAACCAATCAGATCGCTGCTTTCATTTTCTAAAATGCCTCTAAAAGGAGCAACTGGTCAACTTTTCCTCTGCACAGGTCTTGAGAAATTTTCCCCCGTGTGTCTGAGCACCCCTAGAGTAGTTTCTCTTTCCTCCCAACATGTTTTTTTTCACTATTTATGGTGACTTCATCAGAGGAGGTATAGTATGTTCACAAAGCAATTCAGCAATTTTGGACTATACTGGTGCCAGTATGGTTTGGCAATGATTACCAAGCCTTTAAAATCTGTACCTCAGTATTGGTACTAACAACAGGCTGTACATATTTACTAAATATTCTTGATATGGAGAATATGAATAATATGATCAGTGTGTATAAGCACCCCTAGAATCGTTTCCAACGTGTTTCTGTCACTGATTATGATGACTTCATCAGGGGAGATATAGTATGTTCACAAAGCAATTTGGCAATTCAGCAAATTTGGACTATACCGGTGCCAGTATATTTTGGCAATGAAACAATGTAAATATAAGAAGAATGAGACATACGGTTTAATAGGTTGTCACTCCCCACATGACTATGCACACAAACTTGACCTGTGATCTACTTATAGTAGTGCATCAGTGGATGCATATTATACTGCAATAAGATGAAGACAAATCTAATAGATTCTCCTCATGGATCACTGTCTTAGTCCACAGGTATAGTTGAAGAGACCAAAGAGTCATTATAATGAGGTACAGTCTCTATGACATTAAATACGGTGTGAACTTCAATGGCAGGAGCCGGAGACCTTCAAAAGTTTACAAAGAAGATTCTCATTCCATGACTACAAGTGGAGATCTTAAGATACATCAGTAATGGCTTATAGCTTGTGTAGGTATAGACGGAAGGATGAAGCAGTTTGTCAGCCTATGTATGGACGTATAAATCTGCAGGTTCCCTCTTCAGCAGTGGTGTACAATGAAGACAGGGGGCGCCACATCAGAGATCAAACTAGACCCCCATATTGGTGACAAGTCCCCCCCCCCCATATATTGGTGACAAGGTCCCCACCCTATATTGGTGACAAGGCCTCCACCCCCACCACATATTGGTGACAAGTCCCCCCCCCCCATATTGGTGACAAGGCCTCCACCCCATACTAGTGACAAGCCCCCCCCCCATATTGGTGACAAGGCCTCCACTACATATTAGTGACAAGCCCCCCCCCTATTGGTGACAAGCCCCCCCTATATTGGTGACAAGGCCTCCCTCCCATATTGGTGACAAGGCCTCCCTCCCATATTGGTGACAAGGCCTCCCCCACATATTGGTGACAAGGCCTCCATCCCATATTGGTGACAAGCCCCCCACTGTATTGGTGACAAGGCCTCCCCCATATTGGTGACAAGGCCTCCCCCCCCCCCATGTTGGTGACAAGGCCTCCCCCCCCCCCCGTATTGGTGACAAGGCCTCCCCCCATATTGGTGACAAGGCCTCCCCCACATATTGGTGACAAGGCCTCCACCCCATATTGGTGACAAGGCCTCCCCCCCCCCATATTGGTGACAAGGCCTCTACCCCATATTGGTGACAAGGCCTCCCCCCCCCATGTTGGTGACAAGGCCTCCCCCCCATATTGGTGACAAGGCCTCCCCCACATATTGGTGACAAGGCCTCACCCCATATTGGTGACAAGGCCTCCCCCCCCCCATATTGGTGACAAGTTCTCCATCCCATATTGGTGACAAGGCCCCCCCCCCATATTGGTGACAAGGCCTCCCCCACATATTGGTGACAAGGCCTCCCCCCCCCCCATATTGGTGACAAGTTTTCCATCCCATATTGGTGACAAGGCCTCCCCCCCATATTGGTGACAAGGCCTCCATCCCATATTGGTGACAAGCCCACCCATATTGGTGACAAAGCCTCCCCCCCATATTGGTGACAAAGCCTCCCCCCATATTGGTGACAAGCTTCCCCCACCCCCATATTGTTGTTTGTTTCCCTCTCCATGCACTTTCCATGATCCTTTAAAGGGGTGCTCCACTGACCAGTGTTCGGAACATTTTGTTACGAACGATGTGCGCATGCTGCAGGGGTCAGCCACACCCCCTTGTGATGTCATGCCACGCCCCCTCAATGCAAGTCTCTGGGAGGGGGCGTGGTGGTCGCCATGCCCCCTCCCATAGACTTGCATTGAGGGTGTGTCACGTGACGTCCCGAGGTGCGTGGCTGACCCCCGCAGCGTGCGCACATCGTTCAAAACTAAATGTTCCGAACACTGGTCAATGGAGCACCCCTTTAACCAGTTCCCAACCTTAAGATGGTATTTCTGTAGGGGAGTCCTGTAACTGTTCTGCACAGGACGGATGGATGCATTAGTACGACCTAGGCCTCATTCAGCATCTGTTACAATGTGTCAGAGAAGACAGAGGTCCGCGTCCTACAGAGGTGCAGATAGCATCATGGATGTTGACAATACAGAATGGGGGAGATTTATCAAAACCCGTCCAGAGGAAAAGTTGCCCAGTTGCCCATAGCAACCAATCAGATCGCTTCTTTCAGTTTTAACAAGGCCTCTGCAAAATGAAAGAAGCGATCTGATTGGTTGCTATGGGCAACTGGGCAACTTTTCCTCTCCACAAGTTTTGATAAATCTCCCCCAATGTGTGTCGGTTCACATCCGCACAGATCCTTATTTTCAGATAATGTTAAAAAAATATCGCAGCGTGCAGCATTATTTATTCCACGCTAAAATGATGGAAACCCAACGGATGCCATTAGTTAGTAGTGCTAAGACCCCCGTATGGCCAACTGCGTATCACTGTCCCGCGTGCTCCCCGTCTAATACCTTGGAGAAGCCATGTAACCGATCACTCTGCATTCTGCAATGCGTTGGGGAGATTGAGTGACAGGAATCACATGACTCCTCCATAGGACTCCATGTTGTAGACGGGAAGCATACGGTGTGAGAGAAAGGGGGAACGGAGCTGCAACGGGGGCTGGAATAAGAAGGATTAAAGGAAATGGACTTGAGTTATACCAGATAAATGTACAACTAAAAATATGGAGAAATAAGTTAATATTAATCTGCTGAGGGCAAAGAGATTATAGTGAGTGATGGTTCCTCCTCTTGGTGGAAGATGGTAGGAGTAGTAGTTTTGCAACATTTTAAGGTCCACAGTTTAGAGACTAAGCTGGAAGTTGTAGTTTTGCATCAGTTGGAGGTCCACATTAGAGATGAGCGAACTTACAGTAAATTCGATTCGTCACGAACTTCTCGGCTCGGCAGTTGATGACTTTTCCTGCATAAATTAATTCAGCTTTCAGGTGCTCCCGTGGGCTGGAAAAGGTGGATACAGTCCTAGGAGACTCTTTCCTAGGACTGTATCCACCTTTTACAGCCCACCGGAGCACCGGAAAGCTGAACTAATTTACGCAGGATAAGTCATCAACTGCCGAGCCAAGAAGTTCGTGACGAATCGAATTTACTGTAAGTTCAGACTTCTATGGGAGAAAAACGCCATGATTCCAGGGGGAAATAAACGCCATAGGCTCAACACGCTGTGATTTTGCAAAACCGCCAAGGAGCTGAAAAAGAGTGTAAAAACTTCAAAAGGATTTAAAAAAAAAAAAAACACGAAATTGAAAAAGTGAAAAAAGAATTTTGCGTGTTTTCATTGATTTACAGCTAACATCTGGCCGCAGCGTTTTTTGGCCGAAAAAATGCGATGTAGCAGAATTGGCGTTTTTCTTGGCATTTTTCTAAAAAATAAAAAATAAAAAAAAAAATATAAAAACAAGTGGAATTCCAGCCTTAGAGTGTAGTGTGAATTCACCCTAAATCAGGTTGCAATTTCTAAGTGCAGCCAAAAAATTGCCTAAAAAAAAGGTCAAACAATATGAAAAAATAACAAAATAATAATAATTAAAAAAAAAAAAACAGAAAGTATTATGCACTTTTACGGCAAGAAAAAGAAAAAAATGGGTGAAAAATTAGGCGTAATTTAGAAATTTTTTTATGCTTCAAAATTCATATATAGCCTTAAAGCGAGGGTCAAGGGGGAGAGTTATCAAAACCTGCAATCAGATCGCTTCTTTCATTTTTAAAGAGGCCTGTGGAAAATAAAAGAAGCAATCTGATTGGTTGCTATGGGCAACTGCACCACTCTTCCTCTACGCAGGTTTTGCTAAATCTCCCCCATGGGGTTAATCTCAGATTGTGAATACCGTGTCATGTGACGTAGGATGTGCAGCATACACGCCTGTGGCCAGAATCTGCTTAGGCCCAATATTTGCAGCCGACAGTGATGTAATAACAGACACCTACCACTAGATGGCTCCAGTACACCACGTAATACATTATAATTCATTGTTTAGTGCGCACGCTGAAGGTCATTTACAACATACAGCAATGCAGAAACATGGTGCAAACACTACAGACGTGCGCAATCACACTGGGATTTTCAGAAAGCATGTTTTATTTTCTGATTATAAAACCTTAACCCCTTAAGGACGCAGGGTTTTTCCGTTTTTGCATTTTCATTTTTTCCCCATCACCTTCTAAAAATCATAACGCTTTCAATTTTGCACATAAAATTCCATATGATGGCTTATTTCTTGCGCCGCTAATCCTACTTTGCAGTGACATTAGTCATTTCACCCAAAAATCCATGGCGGAATGGAAAAAAAATTCATTGTGCAACAAAATTGAAGAAAAAATGTAATTTTGTAACTTTTGGGGGCTTCCGTTTCTACGCAGTACATTTTTCGGTAAAAATGACACCTTATCATTATTCTGTAGGTCCATACGGTTAAATCGATCCCCTACTTATATAGGTTTGATTTTGTCGTACTTCGGGAAAAAAATCATAACTACATGCAGGAAAATTTATATGTTAAATACTCTCATCTTCTGACCCCTATAACTTTTTTTTATTTTTCCGTGTATGGGGCGGTATGAGGGCTCATTTTTGCACCGTGATCTGAAGTTTTTATCGGTACCATTTTTGTATTGATTGGACTTTTTGATCACTTTTTATTCATTTTTTCATGATATAAAAAGTGACCAAAAGTGCACTATTTTGGACTTTGGAATTGTTTTGCGCGTACGCCATTGACCGTGCGATTTAAATAACAATATATTTTTATAGTTCGGACATTTCCGCACGCGGCGATACCACATATGTTTATTTTTATTTACACTGTTTTTTTTTTATGGAAAAAGTGGGGTGATTCAAACTTTTATTAGGGAAGGGGTTAAATTACTTTTGTTAATTTTTGCAGTGTTATAGCTCCCACAGGTACGCCCTACGTCCTTAAGGAGTTAAAGGGATATTCCCACCTCAACTAACATAGTTACACTTGTAGGACACGTCAAGTCAGATATGTTTGCAAATACATTCATTTAGCAACTGACCCTCCTCTTGATATTCCTGCTCCTTTCCTTATTGACAGCTCATTGCCTAGGTCTGTTTCCCAACCAGGGTGCCTCCAGCTGTTGCAAAACTACAACTCCCACCTGATAGATATGAGATAGATAGATAGATAGATATGAGATAGATAGATAGATAGATAGATATGAGATAGATAGATATATGAGATAGATAGATAGATATGAGATAGATAGATATATGAGATAGATAGATAGATAGATATGAGATAGATAGATATATGAGATAGATAGATAGATAGATATGAGATAGATAGATATATGAGATAGATAGATAGTTATGAGATAGATATAGATAGATATGAGATAGATAGATAGATATGAGATAGATAGATATATGAGATAGATAGATAGATAGATAGATAGATAGATATGAGATAGATAAATAGATATGAGATAGATAGATAGATAGATAGTTATATGAGAGAGATAGATAGATAGATAGATAGATAGATAGCTAGATAAATAGATAGGGAGATAGATAGACAGATTTGAGATAGATAGATAGATAGATAGTTATATGAGATAGATAGATATGAGATAGATAGATAGATATGAGATAAATAGATAGATATGAGATAGATAGATATGAGATAAATAGATAGATAGATATGAGATAGATAGATAGATATGAGATAGATAGATATGAGATAGATAGATATGAGATAAATAGATGGATAGATATGAGATAGATAGATGAAATAGATACAAAAAGCAAAGGACCGCAGCACACACAGGTAAACTTCAAAATAGGTGAGTATTTATTGCATCTTCACAGCAAAATCAGGTGCACCTATTTTGAAGTTTACCTGTGTGTGCTGCGGTCCTTTGCTATTTGGATTTAACATGGTGACCATGACCAGGAACCAGATGACGGCTTGCACCGAATAGATTGTACTTACCTGCTGTGGTTGTGCTGCTCTTTGGACTTTTATTTTAATTTTTTTTAGATGAGATAAATAGATAGGTAGATAGATAGATAGATAGATAGATAAATATGAGATAGATGGATATGAGATAGATAGATAGATATGAGATAGATAGATATGAGATAGATAGATATGAGATAGATAGATATGAGATAGATAGATAGATATGAGATAGATAGATAGATAGATATGAGATAGATAGATAGATAGATAGATAGATAGATAGATAGATAGATATGAGATAGATAGATATGAGATAGATAGATAGATATGAGATAGATATGAGATAGATAGATAGATAGATATGAGATAGATAGATATGAGATAGATATGAGATAGATAGATAGCAAAGAGATTCTAGAGCAGCACTACCAATATGAGTAAATGCAGGTGCACGCAATCCGAGAAAGCCGGGTCACTGCTACAGTTGGAGATATATACAAAGAAGATTGCAGTACTCGAGGTTCAGGTGAAAAAACTTAGAGTGGTTTTATTCCATCCAAAATGCGAAGTTTCGGTCGCCACATGCGACCATTTTCAAGCATGACAACATAGTGAATGTGCAACATATATATAGGGGGATGGTACACAAAAGTGCAATCAATGACAATTAATAAAAAAAAGCAACGTAATGTGAATTCAGTAAAACTCCCATACAGCAAAAGGGAGACAATGACTTAGTCATAATAAAGTGCATCATATAAGGTACATATGGATCTGTACAGTAAAGTGACAACAGTGCTATATGCGTGCAAAACAATTGGTGTCAGGTGTATTAAAAACATAATTATGCCTAAGATGAAGTTTGCACTCACCAAAATGAAAAAACAGCGTCCCGGCACACTAACGAGGGCACTGCGTCCCACGTGGGCCGTCCCACAATACAGGACAATACACATCAGGTGTGTTGCCAATGAGTGCATGTAGCGTCATGTCAGAGCGTCCATACCCAAGCGCATGCGCCCGTGACTTTCTTCTTCCCAATGCGCATGCGCTTGGGTATGGACGCTCTGACATGACGCTACATGCACTCATTGGCTCTCCTGATGTGTATTGTCCTGTATTGTGCGACGGCCCACGTGGGACGCAGTGCCCTCGTTAGTGTGCCGGGACGCTGTTTTTTCATTTTGGTGAGTGCAAACTTCATCTTAGGCATAATTATGTTTTTAATACACCTGACACCAATTGTTTTGCACGCATATAGCACTGTTGTCACTTTACTGTACAGATCCATATGTACCTTATATGATGCACTTTATTATGACTAAGTCATTGTCTCCCTTTTGCTGTATGGGAGTTTTACTGAATTCACATTACGTTGCTTTTTTTTATTAATTGTCATTGATTGCACTTTTGTGTACCATCCCCCTATATATATGTTGCACATTCACTATGTTGTCATGCTTGAAAATGGTCGCATGTGGCGACCGAAACTTCGCATTTTGGATGGAATAAAACCACTCTAAGTTTTTTCACCTGAACCTCGAGTGCTGCAATCTTCTTTGTATATATCTCTAGATAGATAGATAGATATGAGATAGATAGATAGATAGATAGATATGAGATAGATAGATATATAGGAGATAGATAGATAGATAGATAGATATGAGATAGATAGATAGATATGAGATAGATATGAGATAGATAGATATGAGATAGATATGAGATAGATAGATAGATATGAGATAGATAGATAGATAGATGTGAGATAGATAGATATGAGATAGATAGATAGATATGAGATAAATAGATAGATATGAGATAGATAGATAGATATGAGATAGATAGATAGATATGAGATAGATAGATATGAGATATAGATAGATATGAGATAGATAGATAAATAGATAGATAGATATGATATAGATAGGAGATAGATAGATATGAGATAGATATGAGATAGATAGATATGAGATAGATAGATATGAGATAGATAGATAGATAGATAGATAGATATGAGATAGATATGAGATAGATAGATATGAGATAGATATGAGATAGATAGATATGAGATAGATAGATAGATAGATATGAGATAGATAGATAGATATGAGATAGATAGATATGAGATAGATAGATAGATATGAGATAAATAGATAGATATGAGATAGATAGATAGATATGAGATAGATAGATAGATATGAGATAGATAGATAGATATGAGATATAGATAGATATGAGATAGATAGATAAATAGATAGATAGATATGATATAGATAGGAGATAGATAGATATGAGATAGATAGATGATAGATATGAGATAGATAGATAGATATGAGATAGATAGATAGATAGATAGATAGATAAATAGATAGATAGATATAGAGTAGATAAAAGGCAGCACTCCCATATGAGGTGAAAATAAACTAGTGTTTTATTCCGTGATGCAGACAACGTTTCGGCGATCTCTCACCGCCATTTTCAAGTGCAAATAAGTGATACATAAGGGGTGTAATACACGCCCCACAATCAGTGACATCATAACAATTAGCATAATTAGAAAACAAAATATAGGAAACAAAATGGTGTCACTAATGTATCGGCTCCTCGCTCATATCACAAAAAATTAATAAATAAATCAATAATGTAAATTATAAAAATAAATAAATATCTAGCAGATCCCAAAAATGGTTGCGGTTGTATTCTGTTCCCGTTGTCATCATGACTGTATTCACATAATCTAGAAAAAGAAAGAAAATTAAAATCAAATCTCTGAAATAGAAAGTATCACTCAATACTGAACATCCACCTGGACTCATTACAAGGGGCTACACTGGACCATTACAAGGGGCTACACTGGTCATTACAAGGGGCTACACTGGACCATTACAAGGGGCTACACTGGTCATTACAAGGGTCTACACTGTCATTACAAGGGTCTACACTGTCATTACAAGGGGCTACACTGGTCATTACAAGGGGCTACACTGGTCATTACAAGGGGCTACACTGTCATTACAAGGGGCTACACTGTCATTACAAGGGGCTACACTGGTCATTACAAGGGGCTACACTGTCATTACAAGGGGCTACACTGGTCATTACAAGGGGCTACACTGGTCATTACAAGGGGCTACACTGGTCATTACAAGGGGCTACACTGGTCATTACAAGGGGCTACACTGGACCATTACAAGGGGCTACACTGTCATTACAAGGGGCTACACTGGTCATTACAAGGGGCTACACTGGTCATTACAAGGGGCTACACTGGACCATTACAAGGGGCTACACTGGTCATTACAAGGGGCTACACTGGTCATTACAAGGGGCTACACTGTCATTACAAGGGGCTACACTGTCATTACAAGGGGCTACACTGGACCATTACAAGGGGCTACACTGGACCATTACAAGGGGCTACACTGGTCATTACAAGGGGCTACACTGGTCATTACAAGGGGCTACACTGGTCATTACAAGGGGCTACACTGGTCATTACAAGGGGCTACACTGTCATTACAAGGGGCTACACTGGTCATTACAAGGGGCTACACTGGTCATTACAAGGGGCTACACTGTCATTACAAGGGGCTACACTGGTCATTACAAGGGGCTACACTGGTCATTACAAGGGGCTACACTGGTCATTACAAGGGGCTACACTGTCATTACAAGGGGCTACACTGGTCATTACAAGGGGCTACACTGGTCATTACAAGGGGCTACACTGTCATTACAAGGGGCTACACTGGTCATTACAAGGGGCTACACTGTCATTACAAGGGGCTACACTGGTCATTACAAGGGGCTACACTGTCATTACAAGGGGCTACACTGGTCATTACAAGGGCCTACACTGGTCATTACAAGGGGCTACACTGGTCATTACAAGGGGCTACACTGGTCATTACAAGGGGCTACACTGTCATTACAAGGGGCTACACTGGTCATTACAAGGGGCTACACTGGTCATTACAAGGGGCTACACTGTCATTACAAGGGGCTACACTGGTCATTACAAGGGGCTACACTGTCATTACAAGGGGCTACACTGGTCATTACAAGGGGCTACACTGGTCATTACAAGGGGCTACACTGGTCATTACAAGGGGCTACACTGGTCATTACAAGGGGCTACACTGGTCATTACAAGGGGCTACACTGAACCATTACAAGGGGCTACACTGGTCATTACAAGGGGCTACACTGGTCATTACAAGGGGCTACACTGGTCATTACAAGGGGCTACACTGGTCATTACAAGGGGCTACACTGTCATTACAAGGGGCTACACTGGTCATTACAAGGGGCTACACTGGTCATTACAAGGGGCTACACTGGACCATTACAAGGGGCTACACTGGTCATTACAAGGGGCTACACTGGTCATTACAAGGGGCTACACTGTCATTACAAGGGGCTACACTGGTCATTACAAGGGGCTACACTGGTCATTACAAGGGGCTACACTGGTCATTACAAGGGGCTACACTGGTCATTATAAGGGGCTACACTGTCATTACAAGGGGCTACACTGGTCATTACAAGGGGCTACACTGGTCATTACAAGGGGCTACACTGTCATTACAAGGGGCTACACTGGTCATTACAAGGGGCTACACTGTCATTACAAGGGGCTACACTGTCATTACAAGGGGCTACCCTGGTCATTACAAGGGGCTACACTGTCATTACAAGGGGCTACACTGGTCATTACAAGGGCCTACACTGGTCATTACAAGGGGCTACACTGGTCATTACAAGGGGCTACACTGTCATTACAAGGGGCTACACTGGTCATTACAAGGGGCTACACTGGTCATTACAAGGGGCTACACTGTCATTACAAGGGGCTACACTGGTCATTACAAGGGGCTACACTGGTCATTACAAGGGGCTACACTGGTCATTACAAGGGGCTACACTGGTCATTACAAGGGGCTACACTGGTCATTACAAGGGGCTACACTGAACCATTACAAGGGGCTACACTGGTCATTACAAGGGGCTACACTGGTCATTACAAGGGGCTACACTGGTCATTACAAGGGGCTACACTGGTCATTACAAGGGGCTACACTGGTCATTACAAGGGGCTACACTGGACCATTAGCTCAACATTTTTTGTGTAACAATGAATTCCACATTTAGACCATTTGGTTTTAAGGAATTGAGATCACAGATCCACCTTAATTCTCTTTTCTGCAGGATGGGCACCCTATCCCCCCCCCCCCTTCGCTTGAGTGGGGGGATGTGGTCTACCACCATGCATTTTAAGTCATACTCCGGGTGACCTACTTCCATGAAATATTTAGAGACTGGTAAGTCTCCTCTCTTTTTTCGTATGGCATACAGGTGCTGGTTCAATCTAGTTTTTGTTTCCCCCACATAGATAAGATTGCGGGGACACCATAGAATATAGATTACATGATTGCTGTCACAGGTTAAATAGAATTTTATTGGGATGGTTACACCTGTTTTGGGGTGCAAAAATGCCTGTCCTTTTTGTAGGTACAGTGATCCCTCAACTTACAATGGCCTCAACATACAATAGTTTCAACATACAATGTTTTTTTCTGGACCATTGTAACTTGAAACCAGACTCAACATACAATACAGACAGTCCAGATCTGTGATACCTGTCACAACTGGAGGAAGTGACCAATCAGAATGGACATTTTACTGGTAAATCACCTCTATTAGGCTGGATTCACACTACGTTTTTCAACTACGGTTCCCGCCTACATATTCATTAGTGAAAACGTATGGAACGGTATTGGAAACCGTATAAATAGGCAAAGCATTGCAAACCGTATGCACCCTGATGCCTACCGGTTGCGTACGGTTTGCTTGCAATATGTTTTTAAACAGTACTCCAAACCGTGTTTGACCATGCGCATTTGCATCCTAAAGTCCCCACCCAAGACCCCTCCAATTAAAAATGGACAGAATTTTCAAAAACATGTTTTTTTTTTTAATAAAAACTGACAGAACTGTATGCACTTTTAAAAACAGTATACTGTTTAAAAACGCATACAGTTTACTTTTTCCCATACTGTTCCATCCGTTTTTTTCCCATACGGTTTTTGATAGAAAACGTATGCGGGAACCGTAGTTGAAAAACGTAGTGTGAACCCAGCCTTACTTAAGTGCATGCATTGACTGGTGTCTGGTAGCGCCCCCTACAGTACAGGGAGGTATTACATGTTCTGTACTCTTTACATGTGCCAGGGTTAGCTGCTCCTTTGGAAACCAAGTAAGGGCGGCTCCATTTGGGGCACTGTGTGTACAGTGATCCCTCAACTTACATTGGCCTCAACATACAATAGTTTCAACATACAATGGTCTTTTCTGGACCATTGTAACTTGAAACCAGACTCAACATACAATACTACGGACAGTCCAGATCTGTGAAACGTGTCAATGGCCGGAAGAATAAACTAATCAGAATGGATATTTCACTGGTAAAACCCTAAAGTGCATGCACTGACTGGTGTCTAGTAGCGCCCCCTACAGTACAGGGAGGTATTACATGTTCTGTACTACTCTTTACCTGTATTACTGAAGTGTATGCACTGACTGGTGTCTGGTAGCTCCCCTACAGTACAGGAAGGTATTACATGTTCTGTACTACTCTTTACCTGTATTACTGAAGTGTATGCACTGACTGGTATCTGGTAGCGCCCCCTACAGTACAAGGAGGTATTACATGTTCTGTACTACTCTTTACCTGTATTACTGAAGTGTATGCACTGACTGGTGTCTGGTAGCTCCCCCTACAGTACAGGAAGGTATTACATGTTCTGTACTACTCTTTACCTGTAT
Source organism: Hyla sarda (assembly GCF_029499605.1). Classification (NCBI taxonomy): domain Eukaryota; kingdom Metazoa; phylum Chordata; class Amphibia; order Anura; family Hylidae; genus Hyla; species Hyla sarda. The sequence goes on from NC_079196.1 coordinate 206,629,790, forward strand.
TACTGAAGTGTATGCACTGACTGGTATCTGGTAGCGCCCCCTACAGTACAGGGAGGTATTACATTTTCTGTACTCTTTACCTGTATTACTGAAGTGTATGCACTGACTGGTATCTGGTAGCGCCCCCTACAGAACAGGGAGGTATTACATTTTCTGTACTCTTTACCTGTATTACTGAAGTGTATGCACTGACTGGTGTCTGGTAGCGCCCCCTACAGTACAGGGAGGTATTACATGTTCTGTACTACTCTTTACCTGTATTACTGAAGTGCATGCACTGACTGGTGTCTGGTAGCGCCCCCTACAATACAAGGAGGTATTACATTTTCTGTACTCTTTACCTGTATTACTGAAGTGTATGCACTGACTGGTGTCTTTTAGCGCCCCCTACAGTACAGGGAGGTATTACATGTTCTGTACTACTCTTTACCTGTATTACTGAAGTGTATGCACTGACTGGTGTCTGGTAGCGCCCCCTACAGTACAGGGAGGTATTACATGTTCTGTACTACTCTTTACCTGTATTACTGAAATGTATGCACTGACTGGTGTCTGGTAGCTCCCCCTACAGTACAGGGAGGTATTACATGTTCTGTACTACTCTTTACCTGTATTACTGAAGTGTATGCACTGACTGGTATCTGGTAGCGCCCCCTACAGTACAGGGCAGTATTACATGTTCTGGACTCTTTACCTGTATTACTGAAGTGCATGCACTGACTAGTGTCTAATAGCGCCCCCTACAATACAGGGAGGTATTACATGTTCTGTACTACTCTTTACCTGTATTACTGAAGTGTATGCACTGACTGGTATCTGGTAGCGCCCCCTACAGTACAGGGAGGTATGACATTTTCTGTACTCTTTACCTGTATTACTGAAGTGTATGAACTGACTGGTGTCTAGTAGCGCCCCCTACAGTACAGGGTGGTATTACATGTTCTGTACTGCTCTTTACCTGTATTACTGAAGTGTATGCACTGACTGGTGTCTGGTAGCGCCCCCTACAGTACAGGGAGGTATTACATGTTCTGTACTACTCTTTACCTGTATTACTGAAGTGTATGCACTGACTGGTGTCTGGTAGCGCCCCCTACAGTACAGGGAGGTATTACATGTTCTGTACTACTCTTTACCTGTATTACTGAAGTGTATGCACTGACTGGTGTCTGGTAGCGCCCCCTACAGTACAGGAAGGTATTACATGTTCTGTACTCTTCAACTGTATTACTGAAGTGTATGCACTGACTGGTGTCTGGTAGCGCCCCCTACACTACAGGGAGGTATTACATGTTCTGTACTCTTTACCTGTATTAATGATGTGTATGAACTGACTGGTGTCTAGTAGCGCCCCCTACAGTACAGGGTGGTATTACATGTTCTGTACTACTCTTTACCTGTATTACTGAAGTGTATGCACTGACTGGTGTCTGGTAGCGCCCCCTACAGTACAGGGAGGTATTACATGTTCTGTACTACTCTTTACCTGTATTACTGAAGTGTATGCACTGACTGGTGTCTGGTAGCGCCCCCTACAGTACAGGGAGGTATTACATGTTCTGTACTACTCTTAACCTGTATTACTGAAGTGTATGCACTGACTGGTGTCTGGTAGCGCCCCCTACAGTACAGGGAGGTATTACATGTTCTGTACTACTCTTTACCTGTATTACTGAAGTGTATGCTATGACTGGTGTCTGGTAGCGCCCCCTACAGTACAGGGAGGTATTACATGTTCTGTACTACTCTTTACCTGTATTACTGAAGTGTATGCACTGACTGGTGTCTGGTTGCGCCCCCTACAGTACAGGGCGGTATTACATTTTCTGTACTCTTTACCTGTATTACTGAAGTGTATGCACTGACTGGTATCTTTTAGCGCCCCCTACAGTACAGGGAGGTATTACATGTTCTGTACTACTCTTTACCTGTATTACTGAAGTGTATGCACTGACTGGTGTCTGGTAGCGCCCCCTACAGTACAGGGAGGTATTACATGTTCTGTACACTTTACCTGTGCCAGGGTTACCTGCTCCTTTGGACATCAGGTTAGGGTGACTCCATTACTTTTTTAGGACATTGAATGTACTGCACAGGACCCAGAAGAAGCTCCTGTCCTCTACATAGATCAGTGCTTCCCAAGCAGGGTGCCCCCAGCTGTTGCAAAACTACAACTCCCAGCATGCCCGGACAGCCTTTGGCTGTCCGGGCATGCTGGGAGTTGTAGTTTTGCAACAGCTGGAAGCACTCTAGTTGGGAAACACTGACATAGACAGTGATTACAGCTCCCAGCAGATCTTTCCTACTTTTATATATAAGGATTTGCTTTATCTATATTAGTTATCTACTTATTTTTATTTTTTTATTCTCACTTTTTCCTAGTTTTGGATGACATTTTGGTGCCTTTAGAACCAATTACCAGGTTTCCATAGAGTTCTGGTCTCAACATACAATGGTTTCAACATACTATGGTCGTCCTGGAACCAATTAATATTGTAACTTGATCATTTAAGGGCCAGGGATGAGACTGTGAGGCGAAAGGTTTATGTATGTGAATATTCTTTGAAGTTCCGCCCTACTTATGCCTGTGAGCCAATGAGAGTTCTGCAAGCACAGTTGTCAGAGCTTAGCAACGTCCCTAGCAACCAATAGAAACTTGCTGGCACGACCAGTATATAAGATCACTCCCTGCCAGCATTCCTGCACATTCACATGGTGGTTTAGCGAGCAGAGTGTTTCTGTTTGTCAATCACAGAGACGGGGTAACCCCCGGTGATAAACTATGAGGTCATTTTTTTGTATAGCCTTATCTAGTTTTTCCTCTGTGTCGACAATTCTGCTAGCCGGCAGAAATTGGCTATATGGCAAACTCTCTGAATCTGAAATGTGTCTTCTTCGTAAAAGTTTGGGCTTTGTACCCACGTCTGCATTCAATAAATTTAATTGGGTGAAAGATTTACATTTATTTACCAGGAAACTACATTGGAAGAAATTCTATGCCAACTGTGAGAGACGCCGTGCCCAGGAACTTGGCCTCCCGGGGATGTCCTCCGGGGTGCAGAGTTACTGGTCGATCTCATGAGTGAGGGGGATCAATCCAGTGGACTAGGTTCCTCTACGCAACTGAGAAATAAAAGCAAAAAGACTCCACCCACAGGAGATCTCTCCTGTGTGGATGTGTTCCTGAACTTGGTTCTAAATGATTTGGACCAGGTTAGGTCAGTTGGCAACACTAACTTCAGCCATGATGAGATGCAGGCGCTGCTCAGATTGGAAAAAGACAAATCTCTGGTAATTAAGCCCTCCGATAAGGGGGGCAACATTGTTTTGATGGACCATCTCAAATATCGTCAGATGTGTCTAGATCTCCTTCTGCTGGATGATTGCTATGAGATCTTAAGAGATGATCCCACTGTGCAATATCGCACTGAACTAGTCGAGATTGTCCAAACAGCTAGGGATGCTGATCTAGTAAGTGAAGAAGAAGCTGACTTTCTGGTACCCCGCCATCCCAGGGTGGCAACTTTCTACTCTTTGCCTAAAATACACAAGGGCACCACACCCCTCAGGGGGAGACCAATTGTCTCGGGCGTGGAAAACCTATCACAAAACGCTGGTGTGTACATTGATGCCATATTAAAAACCTTTGTGATGGCATTGCCCTCATACACCAGAGACACTACTGATCTGTTAAAAAAGATTGATGGTCTGACCCTTGAGGGACATACGTGGCTAGCCAGTATTGATGTGGAGTCCTTATACTCCTGCATTCCCCATGATCTGGGAATAGCGGCGGTTGAGTTTTTTCTATGAAGTAGAGGTTGCCAGTACCGTGCCCATAGCCGATTCGTCATAGACCTGCTCCGGTTCACCCTCACCAAGAATTATTTTCTATTTGACAGACGTACCTTCCACCAGCTCAGAGGGACCGCAATGGGGAGCCCTTGTGCCCCCATATATGCTAATCTCTATCTGGGCTGGTGGGAGGAAACGTTAGTCTTTGGTGAGGAATTGGTGCATTTTACGGAGCAGGTCGGTCTGTGGGCACGGTATATTGACGACATTTTTGTCATATGGAATGGCACCCGTGATGACTTAATATCCTTCATTGATGCTTTAAACAACAATGCAATAGGCCTTAAGTTTACCTTCGAATTGTCATCTGATGAATTACCATTCCTGGATGTCCTCATTAAGAAGGATGATAGGGGGAATTTACAGACAACTGTGTACCGTAAGGCCACTGCAACAAATTCTCTATTGGAATGGACTAGTTTCCATCCGGTACCGTTAAAGCGAGGCATCCCGAAAGGGCAATACTTGAGGATGAAGAGAAATTGTTCATCCCAAGTAGAGTTCAGGAAACAAGCCAATGATTTGAGGCAGCGTTTCCTGGACAGGGGGTATCTGGATTGGGTCCTGCGAAAAGCTTACCAAGACACGAGGGAGGTTGAAAGAGCAGGCTTGCTTGTGCCTAAAACCCGGGAGGTGAGCTCAGACAACCTCATTAGACTAGTGGCTACTTATGATGGGGGAACACAGGATGTCAAACGCATTCTTAGCAAACATTGGGAGATACTGGGGATGGACCCCGACCTTAAAGATGTTGTGGGATCTCACCCCCAGATCTCCTTCAGAAAGGGCAAGAGCCTGAAGGACAGGTTGGTGAAGAGTCACTATGCGCCACTTCAGGCACAAGGAACTTGGCTAGATAGGCAAATTAAAGGATGTTTCCGTTGCAGTGGGTGCATAGCATGTAGGCACATTGAAGTGGCCAAAACCTTTTCTAGCACCAACACGGGACAAATTTACTCCATACGCGACTTCATTAACTGTCGGAGCAGAGGGGTGGTGTATAAAGCGACCTGTAGTTGCGGTATGCAATACGTTGGCAAGACATTTAGAGAGTTCAGAAGGAGAATAGGGGAGCATTTGAGAGACATAAGTAATCTGGCAGACAAGCCGATAGCTCGACATATCAATGGCCAACACGGTGGGGATGCCCAAAATCTGAGATTTGTGGGAATAGAGCTGGTGAGACCTCCCACCAGGGGAGGAGATTGGGATAAACTGATCCTCCAAAAAGAGACCTGGTGGATTTTCACCTTACAGACCCAGGCTCCCCGTGGTCTTAATGAAGCATTGAGTTACGCCTGCTTTTTAGAATAAGCTATTGTCTATGTCTTATGCTCTCCATATGGTTATCCTTGAACTCTCTGTGTTTTCTTTGCCATACATTAAACATCTTGGTTAATTATACCCCCGATACCCCCCCCCCCTTTCCTCATTGCCTTGTCCGTCTTCCTCTCCCCTTTCTATTACCACCCCCCCCCCATTATGTACATGCAATCATCCATCCATTTTTCCTATGCACAAATGCTTTATTTTTATATAGGCATAGGTCATTACATAGAGTTCGCTTAGAAGTCCTATTCTTGCTTTTCACAGGACGTTTCTAATACTTCTTACCCCGCACCTTTATATTCATATTTATTATGGTCCGTTTTACCTCTAGATCCGGCTAAATACTGTGATGTTTTCAGTTGCTGGCAGCGCTATTGGTATTTACCTGGCGCTGCCTAGCAACGAGCGACGCTCGGCGCTGGGATATGCGTCACCGGAGGTGAGACGTCACCACCGGAAGTGACGCACGGCGGCCTGTGATGCGCGCGTGATTTCCTTTCAGACACGCATAAGTATAGCGTGGGTGTCCGCGGCAAGTTAGCCAGGACACCGATCGGCTGAGTGCGCTGCCCACCATTGTGGGAGTGCACCTGGGGATACCGCCACTGCGGCAACCCGTGGTAACCGTGAGTAGCCATCTGCTGGCACTTTCTGCCAGTAGACAACAGATACTATTAGCACCAGTATTGCCTAAACTGGATAGGTGCTCACCTGTAGGTACACTCATGGCATTGCTTAAACTGTAAATACTTTTGTAATTTCTATTTGGTGATAGCCCTTACTTTGATAATTTTTGATATTATTGTAACTGTATATTGGGAATATTGATTCTATGTAAGTTGCCTGGTTAACCCCTGAGGAACCCACCGATGTGGTAGAAACGCGTCGGGTATACCAGAGCAAGGGCATGTTTTATATTGCCAGGGATTTATAGGGCGCAGTCCAAGGGATATATCGGGGCAGGGGTCGCTCTTTTTAGGGCGAGTGCCCCGACAGTCCCTGTGGGAGCAGGGGTAGTCTACACTACATTTCCCCGATAGGGTGTTCTAGGGTGATTTATGCACTCTGTGCACCACTGCTCTCCTCACTATCCCCTATATAGACACACCTCCATCTAGTGTGGTCTATACACTTTAGATCTGGTGTCAACCCAAACTACTGGCTTTTGTTGTGGGGCCTGTGCTAATGATTGGTTTTAGACGTGTCTGATTAAAAGTTATATTTTAAAGTGTGTACCCCTCTGTGAATTATATGGCTATATGGCAAAGACTGAACCATAGACCTAGGATGAGAAGATTGCTTATATTGATTGCTTATATAAGATTGCTTATAGCAACCGGGACCCACCGGGTATGATGCGCACTCACCTCGTGAGCGCGCATTATATATGGGGACGCCCATATGGACGTTCAGAAACGTCCATATGCGCTAAAGGGTTAAGGACAATGGACATAAATGTACATCCTGATAGGGTGGTACTTAAAGGGGTATTCCAGGCCAAAACTTTTTTATATATATCAACTGGCTCTGGAAAGTTAAACAGATTTGTAAATTACTTCTATAAAAAAATCTTTATCCTTCCAATAGTTATTAGCTTCTGAAGTTGAGTTGTTGTTTTCTGCCTAACTGCTTTCTGATGACTCACGTCCCGGGAGCTGTGCAGTTCCTATGGGGATATTCTCCCATCATGCACAGCTCCTGGGACGTGACATCATCATTGAGCAGTTAGACAGAAAACTTCAGAAGCTAATAACTATTGGAAGGATTAAGATTTTTTAATAGAAGTAATTTACAAATCTGTTTAACTTTCCGGAGCTAGTTGATATATATAAAAAAAAAGGTCTTGCCTGGAATACCCCTTTAACGCACCAGGACATATATTTACGTCCTGTAGATGACGCATCATGCTCTGCAGGTCCCTACTGCTATCAACAGCCAGGAACCCGCAGGTAATGGCGGCCATGGGCGATCGCGCCGTGCAGTGCTTCTAATGGCTGATCTGATGGCCCTCGGGGATGAGAATATCCAAGATGGTGGATGGAGGTCTCCTCACCTGCTCTGACCGTCATCCCTGGGTCTTCTTCTCTGGTCTGCCTTTCAGCTGACCAGAGAAGACTGCTGATAGCACTGATCAGTGCTATGCATATGAATAGCACTGATCAGTATCTGCAATCTGATGAGTGCTATAAATAGTCCCATATTGGGACATAGAAATTGTAAAATAAATGTGAAAAAAAAGTTTTAAAAAATGTGAAAAAGACCCTCCCCCAATAAAAATTTACATCGCCCCTTTTTCCCATTTAAATTTGGTGTTGGCACATGTGTAAATGTCCAAACTATCAAAATATAATGTTAAAGGGGTACCCCCTGCCCTGTGTCGGAAGCTCAGCTCCCCAGCATCTGGAAGTTTATTGTTCCGAACGCTGTGTGCGGGCTTCCGTGTTCAGGGCTGCCCCTCGTTACGTCACGCCCGCCCCCTTCGTTATGTCACGCCCGCCCCCTTCGTTACGTCACGCCTGCCCCCTCAGAGAAAGTCTATACGAAGGGGGCGCGATGGCCGTCACGCCCCCTTCCCATAGACTTTCGTTGAGGGGGCGAACAATAAACTTCCGGATGCTGGGGAGAGGAGCTTCCGACACAGGGCAGTGGAGTACCCCTTTAATAATTCTGTGCGGTGAACAGGGTAAAGGTAAAAAAAAAAAAAAAAATCAGAAATTGCTGCTTTTTGGTCACATCACATCCTGTAAAAATAAAATAAAAAGTGATAAAAAATTAACACATACACAAATATGGTATCGATAAAAACTACAGATCACGGTGCAAAAAATCAGTCCTCATATACCCCCGTATACAGAAAAATTAGAGAGTTAGATGAGTCAGAATAGGGCGAATTAAAACATACAAATTTTGTTTAAAAAGTTAGATTTTTTTAAATTTTAAAGCAGTACTATAATAGAAAAATATGTAATGATGGCTATCATTTTAATCATAGTAACCCACAGAATAAATCAAACATGTCTATTTTACCATAAAGTGCACTGCGTAAAAACCAAACAATAAAGTTTTTATGGTAGAACAAAAGGTGTCATTACCAAATACAATTGGATTTAAGAAGGAAAAAATTAAAGAATCAAACTGGCTGTGTCCTTAAGGCAAAAAAGGGCTGTGTCCTTAAAGGGGTACTCCGGTGAAAACCTTTTTTCTTTTAAATCAACTGGTGGTAGAAAGTTAAACATATTTGTAAATTACTTCTATTAAAAAATCTTAATCCTTCCAGTACTTATTAGCTGCTGAATGCTTCAGAGGAAATTCCTTTATTTTTGGAATACTGATGACATCACGAGTATGCTAAGGGCAGCATGGTGGCTCAGTGGTTAGCACTGCTGCCTTGCAGCGCTGGGGACTTGGGTTCAAATCCCACTAAGGACAACAATAAATAAAGTGTTATTATAATAACGTCAGCAGAGAGCACTGTGCTCATGATGTCATCAGAGAACATTCCAAAAAGAAAAGAATTTACTCTGTAATATTCAGCAGCTAATAAGTACAGGAAAGATTAATATTTTTTAATAGAAGTAATTTCCAAATATGTTTAACTTTCTGCCTCCAGTTGATCTAAAAGAAAAAAGGTTTTCACCGAAGTACCCCTTTAAGGGGTTAAAATTAGGGATCGACTGATTATCGGTTTGGCCGATATTCATGATTTTTGACGTTATCGGTATCGGCAATTACCTTGCCGATAATCCGATAATGTCCCGCCCTGTAAGCACCGCCCCGCCCCCCACAGCACGCCGCACCCTCCACCGCACCGCCCCCATTGCCTCCCCCATCCCCGATTTTATAATTACCTGTTCCCGGGGTCTGGGGCCCGCGCTACTTCTGGCTCCTGCTGCGTCCTGCGTTACGCTGTGCGCTGCGCAGCGCAGTGATGTCCTCAACGTGATGTCACCGTCAGTGCACACAGTGACAGCTCAGGACGGGAGCCAGAAGTAACGCGGGCCCCAGCTGGACAAAAGGGGGACAAAACCCAGCTGAGAATGTTAGCAGTCCAAAATCCCAACTTGTCATTCCCCGCTTTCAAGAGACTGGCTATCCAAGTGGCTGAGTCCGGGACTGAGTTAGAGGAAGCTTGTCCACCTGTTCAAGAGCCATTAGGGGCGGTAGCCAGACCTATGTCACCATCACCAGCCCCTGCCCCAGTGTCAACTGCTTTGTCAGTCACCGCAGCTGAACAACTGACTAAGGCTGTGAAGGAGCTTGCCACCTGGTCTGCTCCACGCAATTTCAACCCCCGCAACCCTCCGCCAAATAGACCCTCAGGGACTCAAAGACCCTTTTGTACCGATTGTAATAAACCAGGATATTGGAAAATGCAGTGTTGGGATTTAAACGGATTTCCCCTGAGGTCGTGGACCGGCCCTCAGGAAAAGAGTCATCAGGTCCAATCCCCAAATGACCTCAATCAGGACTCTCACTTTATGTCGCCTCCTACCCCTATGTAAAAATTATTGTAGAAGGTGTATTGTTGGAGGCGTTGATAGATACAGGGTCACAAGTGTCTACTGTTACATACTGCGCTCCGGCGGTTAGCACCGGCCGTGAGCGCAGTAGCCCCGTGTCCCCGCTCACTGGCCGTGAGCGCAGGAGCCCTGTGTCCCTGCTCACTGGCCGGGCCGGGATTTGCATAGCGGGACGCGCCCGTCACTTACTTACATCCAATTCTGCTGCTGCTGCTCTGTCTCAGCCTCGGCGCGCGCGTCCCCGTCCCTTAGGGTGCGCGCGCGCCGATGCTTTGAAATTTAAAGGGCCAGTGCGCCCATAATTAGTAAGTGCACCTGAACACTATATTATAAATCCCTGCACCTCCCACACATCCCTGCCGGACCTTCAGTGCTCATTGCCTAAGAGAAAGCGTTCCCATTGCCTGTTTTGCCTATCCGTGAATTTAGCTGCATTATAAACGTAGCTTAAAGGGGTACTTCCCCTGGAAAACATTTTTTTTTTAAATCAACTGGTGCCAGAAAGTTAAACAGATTTGTAAATTACTTCTATTTAAAAATCTTAATACTTCCAGTACTTATCAGCTGCTGTATACTCCACAGGAAGTGCTTTTCTTTTTTGAATTTCTTTTCTGTTTGACTACAGTGCTCTCTGCTGAAACCTCTGTCTGTGTCAGGAACTGTCCAGAGCAGGAGAGGTTTCCTATTATGGACAGTTCCTGACATGGACAGAGGTGTCAGCAGAGAGCCCTGTGGTCAGACAGAAAGGAAATTCAAAAAGAAAAGAACTTCTTGTGTTGCATACAGCAGCAGATAAGTACAGGAAGGATTAAGATGTTTAAATAGCTGTAATTTACAAATCTGTTTAACTTTCTGGCACCAGTTGATTTAAAAAAAAAAAAAAGTTTTCCAGTGGAGTACCCCTTTAACAATACAGGCCGCCATTTATCATTGTAGGTGTAAGTGTAAGCATTTTTTACACCTTTTTTTTGTGTGCTGGTAATGTGTAGGATTAATAAATTTTGTGCAGGTCACATTTTCTGAAATTTCACTCTTCACATACACCAAAAAGCTAAGCTAAGTCTTGGCTGGTGTAGTTTTAGAGACTTTTTGGTGGTTTTGCGCCTTTTCACAAAAATGCGCAGTTCATAAAACCCGTCCATATCATGCGTATTGCCGATACAACTCAAAAGCAGCAGAAATGTGTCAACCAAATGGCTCAACAAAGGTACAAAACAAAAAGGACAAATTGCTCCAAAATAGCGCCAAATATAGAAGGAAATAAAAGGGTAAACACCAGTGTTGATCACGAATATTCGCAATGCGAATTTTATTCTCGATTATCGCATATTTACGAATATAGCGCTATATATTCGTAATTACGAATATTCGTTTTTTTTTTTTTTTTCACAGTACACATCACAGTGATCATCCCTCTCTGCTTCCAGCTTGTTTGGTGTAAAGAAGGCTCTAATACTACTGTGTGAGACTGGCGCACGAATTTTCGCACATGCGAAAATTTACAAATGCAAATTTTCGCATATGCGAATTTTTGCTTATGTTAATTTTTGTATATGCGAATTTTCCTATATGTTAATTTTTGCATATGCAAATTGTTGCATATGCGAATATTTTACGCGAATATTACGAATATGCGAATTTAGCGAATATATGATGAATATTCGTCCATATATTCGCGAAATATCGCAAATTCGAATATAGCCTATGCCGCTCAACACTAGTAAACACAATGATAAATGCCGGCCACAGTCTCTACTTACTTCTCAAAGAGCGTCTCCTTGGCTATACTGACGTGTACTGCAGAGGCTCTGCTCCTTCCTTGACAAGCAGAAATCTATTTCTATTGGCTGCTGTGCAATAAACAGAAGATCCAGATGCAGAGACATGGCTGAGTGACTGAGCATGTGTGTCCACCAGCACTTAACTTAAAGGGGTTCTCTACCATAAGGTTATTTTTAGTACATACCTGGCAGACAGTAGTGGACATGCTTAGGAAGGATCTGCACTTGTCTTGGGACTAAATGGCTATGTTGTGCGATTACCATAACACTGGGGCTAGCTTTTTGTGAACTTGTATTTCCTGTTAGAGTTTTCTTCTTTGCCTACAAATCCCATAATTCTATTTTCCTCAGCCACCCCACCCATTGAAACATAAAAGAGCTGCATCCATTCAAAAGACCTGTGGTTTTCAATCAGGGTGCCTACAGCTGTTGCATTAGCAGACCTCTCTCCCACCAAGCGATGCCTCCACCCATTGAAGCAGACAGGCTCCCTGTCATCAGCTGACTAGTGATGTCAGGTCTTGGCCGCATTGCAAGCTGGGAAAAATCTGAGACAACAGTCATTTTGTATGCTGCTAAAAAGAAATATTGGGGTGAAAATCACAGAAGAATTGTGAGAAAACCGTCACACACAGGTACAGACACTATATTATGAACTACACTAACTTTACAGCCCCTGTAGCATAGTCAAATAAAAAAAATCCTGGAATACCCAGCTGTTGCAAAACTACAACTCCCAGCATGCCCGGACAGCCACCATGCTTGGAGTTGTAGTTTTGCATCTGCAAGAGCAGTGTTTCCCAAACAGGGGGCCTCCAGGTGTTGCAAAACTACAACTCCCAGCATGCCCGGACAGCCTTCGGCTGTCCGGGCATGCTGGGAGTTGTAGTTTTGCAACAGCTGGAGGCATGCTGGTTGTGAAACACTGTGTTAGATCTTTATTTCTCCCTCATCATTGGAAATCAGGGGCCCTACTGACTATGACCAGTTTTAGAGAGGGAATATACTTATAATAGGTTTGTTCTTACCGCTGCATTGGCGTTCACTCCAGCTTTGTATGTGGCGTCCGTAACCTATCCTGCTCGAGGGAGAACTCTGTAGGACCTTGTTTCCCAACCAGGGTGCCTCCAGCTGTTGCAAAACTACAACTCCCAGCATGCCTGGACAGCCAAAGGCTGTTTGGACATGCTGGGAGTGGTAGTTTTGCAACAGCTGGAGGCACCTTGGTTGGGAAACACTGCTATAGGGTGACACAAGCGTCATCTACGGTAGGAGGTCCAGGTGACCACCATCACCAATCGCTGCCAAACTCCTTCACCTTCCCCTGGGAGAGATAAGTATTGACTAGATGGCTGATGGTTCTTAAATAATATAGAACAGTGGTCTCCTATTTGTGAACCTCCAGCTGTTGCAAAACTAAAACTCCCAGCATACCCGGAAAGCTGTTGGCTGTCCAGGCATGCTGGGAGTTGTAGTTTTGCAACAGCTGGAGGTCCACAATTTGGAAACTATAATATAGGACAATGTCCCCAACCTGTGACTCTCCAGCGGTTGCAAAACTACAACTCCCAGCCATCAACTGTATGGGAATGCTGGGAGTTGTAGTTTAGCAACATCTGAAGGTCCCCAGTTGTTAGATTATCGATATAGGACAGTGTTCCTCAACCTGTGAGTCTCCAGCAGTGGCAGAACTACAACTTCCAACATGGTGGCTGTTCCGGAATGCTGGGAGTTGTAGTTTAGCAACATCTGAAGGTACATAGTTTGTAGATCATCGATATATGACGATGTTCCTCAACCTGTGACTCTCCAGCGGTTGCAGAACTACAACTCCCAGCCATCAGCTGTATGGGAATGCTGGGAGTTGTAGTTTAGCAACATCTGAAGGTCCACAGTTTGTAGATTATCGATATAGGACAGTGTTCCTCAACCTGTGGGTCTCCAGCAGTTGCAGAACTACAACTTCCAACATGGTGGCTGTTCAGGAATGCTGGGAGTTGTAGTTTTGCAACATATGAAGGTACATAGTTTGATGACCTTTGATATAGGACGATGTTACCCAACCTGTGACTCTCCAGCGGATGAAGAACTACAACTCTCAGCATGGCAGCTGTCTAGGAACACTGAGAGTTGTAGTTTTAAACAGCTGGAGGTCCACAGTTTGTAGATCTTTGATATAGGACAATGTTTCCCAACCTGTAACTCTTCAGCGGTTGCAGAACTACAACTCCCAGCCATCGGCTGTCCAGGGATGCTGGGAGTTGTAGTTTTGCAACATCTAGCGGTCAACAGTTTGGAGACCACAGATTTAGGACAATGTTCCCCAACAGGTGACTCTCTAGTGCAGTGTTTCCCAAACAGGATGCCTCCAGCTGTTGCAAGACTACAACTCTCAGCATTCCTAGCCGAAGGCTGTCCTGGCATGCTGGGAGTTGAAGTTTTGCAACAGCTGGAGGTCCACAATTTGGAAACTATAATATAGGACAATGTACCCAACCTGTGACTCTCCAGCGGTTGCAGAACTACAACTCCCAGCCATCAGCTGTATGGGAATGCTGGGAGTTGTAGTTTAGCAACATCTGAAGGTCCACAGTTTGTAGATTATCGATATAGGACAATGTTCCTCAACCTCTGAGTCTCCAGCAGTTGCAGTGCAGAACTACAACTTCCAACATGGTGGCTGTTCAGGAATGCTGGGAGTTGTAGTTTTGCAACATATGAAGGTACATAGTTTGTTGACCTTTGATATAGGACGATGTTACCCAACCTGTGACTCTCCAGCGGATGAAGAACTACAACTCTCAGCATGGCAGCAGTCCAGGAACACTGAGAGTTGTAGTTTTAAACATCTGGAGGTCCACAGTTTGTAGATCTTTGATATAGGACAATGGGAGATTTATCAAAACCTGTCCAAGGAAAAGTTGCTGAGTTGCCCATAGCAACCAACCAGATTGCTTCTTTCATTTTGTAGAGGCCTTGTTTAAAATGAAAGAAGCGATCTGATTGGTTGCTATGGGCAACTCAGCAACTTTTCCTTGGACAGGTTTTGATAAATCTCCCCAATTGTCCCCAACCTGTGACTCTCCAGCGGTTGCAGAACTACAACTCCCAGCCATCAGCTGTATGGGAATGCTGGGAGTTGTAGTTTAGCATCATCTGAAGGTCCACAGATTGTAGATTATCGATATAGGATAATGTTCCCCAAACTGTGACTATTCAGCAGTTGCAAAACTACAACTCCCAGCCATCGGCTGTCCAGGAATGCTGGGAGTTGTAGTTTTGCAACATCTTGCAGGCCACAGTTTTAGGAGACCACTGATTTAGGACAATGTTCCCCAACAGGTGACTCTCTAGTGCAGTGTTTCCCAAACAGGGTGCCTTCAGCTGTTGCAAAAGTACAACTGCCAGCATGTCCGGACAGCCGAAGGCTGTCCGGGCATGCTGGGAGTTGTAGTTTTGCAACAGCTGGAGGCACCCTGTTTGGGAAACACTGCTCTAGGGGATGCAAAACTACAACTCTCAGAACTACAACTCTTAGCATGATGGCTGTGAAGGAATGCATGGAGTTGTAGTTTTGCAACAGCTGGAGGCACCCTGTTTGGGAAACACTGCTCTAGGGGATGCAAAACTACAACTCTCAGAACTACAACTCTTAGCATGATGGCTGTGAAGGAATGCATGGAGTTGTAGTTTTGCAACAGCTGGAGGCACCCTGTTTGGGAAACACTGCTCTAGGGGATGCAAAACTACAACTCCCAGCATGGTGGCTGTGAAGGAATGCATGGAGTTGTAGTTTTAGAGTGCCACAGGTAGAGGAACAGTACTGCATTCCATTGCTGCGCCAGTATCACTTCTCATCATAAGTGGTATGGTCCATTTGGGCGTGGCCAAGTAAAGTGTAAGTATCACGGGCCAACCAAGGTGGGCGTATCCCACCACTCCCTACAGGCGTGGTCGGCCCCGCCCACTCCCCCTAACAGGGATACGTGCGCTTCCACACCCACCTTACCCAATTCCATTCTACACACAGTATTACGTGCCCCCCCCGCCCCTCCCTCTCAGTACGCGTTGTACGTAAAGCGTAGTCACGCCCACTCCTGCCGCCGTCGTAGAAGAGAGGAGGAAAAAAAAAAAAAAAAAAAAAAAAACTTTTTTTTTTTTTTTTTTTTTTTTTTTTTTTTAATTGAGGAATCAACAGCCGCCATCTTGTCGCGGCTCGGTCAGCGCCGGAGATCTCCGGGGCCCTAAGAGGAGGATAGGGGAGGAGAGGGCCGCCAGCCCGGACAGCGGGGGACTCCGGAGGCGGTGGGGGGCAGCTTCCTCTCCCCCCCCCCCAGCCGGAGGAGGACACCGCGTATTTCTCTCATCCCAGGCCCCGTTTGGTGGCGGTAGCGGCGGCTCCTTTTTGTTTTCCCTCCCCCTCCCGGAGGAGGAGGAAGCAGCAGCGGCCGCACGGTTGCGTGGGCGGGTGGAGAGAACCGGAGGAGGAAGGGGGAGGGGAGCTGGGACCGAGGCCTGACGCAACCTCCCGGGCCTACCCTCGGCCTGACACCCCGCCGGCCGCCGCTCTTGGGGGGCTGGAGCCCCCACATTTATCGTCTCTCTACCTTCACGTCCTGACCACTGGGGGGCGCCACCGCATCACACACGGTGCTCGTCACATCTGAGGGACACTGATTTTTTTTTTTTTCGGGGGGTCCGAACTGATATTTGGGGGTTCCCCATAGTCGATCGTCTGCACTTACAGCCTGTGACCTGTAGGGGAGCTGTAGTTTTTAGGTGCGCTTCAGTCGCAGAGAGCTGATCATAGATCCCTGGACTATCGGGGGTCCCGAGCGCAGAGTCGGGGGGTCCCCAGCGGGCGGAGTAGATTGTTGGGGTGCACAGGGCGGTGTATTGGGGTCCCCCAGGCCGGTGTGACATCACTGCTCGGATCGGGGGGCTCAGGCCGGGGCCCCCCAGGGATGCGGGACTCGGGGGGCTGTTAGGTGCCAGTAAGAAGCCGGGAGGGAGGTGGTGGCAGGGCCGGGGCATCCCCCCCTCCTCCTCCCCTGTACGCTGCTCCTCCTCCGGGGAGGGAGTCTTGTCTGTCTTCGGTGACCGATCAGAAAAGGGGAGAAGATGGCCGAGAACCTGCTGGAAGGGCCGCCCAACCGGAAGAGACCCAAGCTCAGCTCCCCGGGCTTCTCCGCCAGCGCGGACAGCACAGGTACGAGAGGCCGCGGCCCGAACCATCCCTGTAGGCCCGGCTGGGGAAAGGAGGCCGGGATAGAAAGGAGGGAGGCCGGGGCAGCAGATGGCAGCGCCAGGGCCCACTCCGAATCATCACACACCTTACATGGGGCTGACTGTAGTGCATCACACGCCTTACGTGGGGCTGACTGTAGTGCATCACACGCCTTACATGGGGCTGACTGTAGTGCATCACACACCTTACGTGGGGCTGACTGTAGTGCATCACACACCTTACGTGGGGCTGACTGTAGTGCATCACACACCTTACGTGGGGCTGACTGTAGTGCATCACACACCTTACGTGGGGCTGACTGTAGTGCATCACACACCTTACGTGGGGCTGACTGTAGTGCATCACACACCTTACGTGGGGCTGACTGTAGTGCATCACACACCTTACGTGGGGCTGACTGTAGTGCATCACACACCTTACATGGGGCTGACTGTAGTGCATCACACACCTTACATGGGGCTGACTGTAGTGCATCACACACCTTACATGGGGCTGACTGTAGTGCATCACACACCTTACATGGGGCTGACTGTAGTGCATCACACACCTTACATGGGGCTGACTGTAGTGCATCACACACCTTACGTGGGGCTGACTGTAGTGCATCACACACCTTACGTGGGGCTGACTGTAGTGCATCACACGCCTTACGTGGGGCTGACTGTAGTGCATCACACGCCTTACATGGGGCTGACTGTAGTGCATCACACACCTTACATGGGGCTGACTGTAGTGCATCACACACCTTACATGGGGCTGACTGTAGTGCATCACACACACCTTACGTGGGGCTGACTGTGGTGCATCACACACACCTTACGTGGGGCTGACTGTGGTGCATCACACACACACCTTGCGCGGGGCTGACTGGTGCATCACACACACCTTGCGCGGGGCTGACTGGTGCATCACACACACACACACACACCTTGCGCGGGGCTGACTGTGGTGCATCACACACACACACACACACACACCTTGCGCGGGGCGGACTGTGGCGCATCGCGCGCACCTTGCGCGGGGCGGACTGTGGCGCATCGCGCGCACCTTGCGCGGGGCGGACTGTGGCGCATCGCGCGCACCTTGCGCGGGGCGGACTGTGGCGCATCGCGCGCACCTTGCGCGGGGCGGACTGTGGCGCATCGCGCGCACCTTGCGCGGGGCGGACTGTGGCACATCGCGCGCACCTTGCGCGGGGCGGACTGTGGCACATCGCGCGCACCTTGCGCGGGGCGGACGGGCGACTGTAGAATACTCAGATGGGACTGATTGGAAAATATACATTACATGGTATTTGTTACATCATTGCATTATAACCCTTACATGGGGCTGACTGTAGTGCATCACACATCTAACGTTGGGGCTGACTGTAATACGTTGCGCAGGACTGACTGTGGCACCCTTCACACTGCATTTTTGTGCTGTGTTTAACGTATACATTTAAAAAGTGAACAAAACGTATACAGGTAGCCAAGAGTAAGTTCTGCTCACCTATACTGCATATTACACAGCTATCCCTTCTCAGGTTAAAGCAAGATGAAAACGTAGTGTGAACAAGTCCTAACACAGCATACAGTACATGGGACTGTAATATATCATTTACATGGGGCTGACTGTATCATACACATTATGTTGGAATGACTGTAGAATACTCATTACATGGGACTGACTGTATCACAAATAATATCTCACACGGCTGTCGGTAACACATCATACATTACATGGGACTGTAGAATATACAGATAGAATTACATAACATGATCACACAGGACTAATGTCATTTATTACATGGGGCTGACTGTAACAACGTGTGGACTGACTGGTGCTGTATATTACGGATTATACACTGTGCAGTGTCTGATATATACATCTCATGGCTAAACTTCTCAGCTGTCTATCCAGAGCTCCATGAAATCTCTTGTCACCTGTTACATTATACACTGCTCAAAAAAATAAAGGGAACACTAAGATAACACATCCTAGATCTGAATGAATGAACTAATCGTATGAAATACTTTCATCTTTACATAGTTGAATGTGACAACAAAATCACACAAAAATTATCAATGGAAATCAAATGTATCAACCCATGGAGGTCTGGATATGGAGTCACACTCAAAATCACAGTGAAAAACCGCACTACAGGCTGATCCAACTTTATGTAATGTCCTTAATACAAGTCCCAATGAGGCTCAGTAGTGTGTGTGGCCTCCACGTGCCCGTATGACCTCCCTACAACGCCTGGGCATGATCCTGATGAGGTGGAGGACGGTCTCCTGAGTGATGTCCTCCCAGACCTGGACTAAAGCATCCGCCAACTCCTGGACAGTCTGTGGTGGATGGAGGGAGACATGATGTCCCAGATGTGCCCAATCGGATTCAGGTCTGGGGAACGGGCAGCCAGTCCATAGCATCAATGCCTTCCTCTTATAGGAACTGCTGACACACTCCAGCCACATGAGGTCTAGCATTGTCTTGTATTAGGAGGAACCCAGGGCCAACCGCACCAGCATATGGTCTCACAAGGGGTCTGAGGATCTCATCTCGGTACCTAATGGCCGTCAGGCTACCTCTGGCAAGCACGGAGGGCTGTGTGGCCCCCTAAAGAAATGCCACCCCAAACCATTACTGACCCACCACCAAACCATTACTGACTCACCACCAAACCAATCATGCTGGAAGATGTTGCAGGCAGCAGAACGTTCTCCACGGCGTCTCCAGACTCTGTCACATGTGCTCAGTGTGAACCTGCTTTCATCAGTGAAGAGCACAGGGCGCCAGTGGTGAATTTGCCAATCTTGGTGTTCTCTGGCAAATGCCAAACGTCCTGCACGTTGTTGGGCTGTTAGCACAACCCCCACTTGTGGACTTCGGGCCCTCATACCACCCTCATGGAGTCTGTTTCTGACCGTTTGAGTGGACACATGCACATTTGTGGCCTGCTGGAGGTTATTTTGCAGGGCTCTGGCAGTGCTCCTCCTGCTCCTCCTTGCACAAAGGTGGAGGTAGCGGTCCTGCTGCTGGGTTGTTGCCCTCCTACAGCCTCCTCCACGTCTCCTGATGTACTGGCCTGTCTCTCGGTAGCGCCTCCATGCTCTGGACACTACGCTGACAGACACAGCAAACCTTCTTGCCACAGCTCGCATTGATGTGCCATCCTGGATGAGCTGCACTACCTGAACCACTTGTGTGGGTTGTAGACTCCGTCTCATGCTACCACTAGAGTGAAAGCACCGCCAGCATTCAAAAGTGACCAAAACATTAGCCAGGAAGCATAGGAACTGAGAAGTGGTCTGCGGTCACCACCTGCAGAACCACTCCTTTATTGGGGGTGTCTTGCTAATTGCCTATAAATTCCACCTGTTGTCTGTTCCATTTGCACAACAGCATGTGAAATTGATTGTTAATCAGTGTTTCTTCCTGAGTGGACAGTGTGATTTCACAGAAGTGTCAGTGACTTGGAGTTACATTGTGTTGTTTAAGTGTTCCCTTTATTTTTTTTAACAGTGTATAAAGGCTTTTATTTGCCACAATCATATTGTCTCAAAGTTATTTCCTTGCCTTATTTATCTTATATCCCTCATCACCCTCCTGTACAGTGTGTATGTGTCACTACAACTCCCAGCATGCCCGGACAGCCGAAGGCTGTCCGGGCATGCTGGGAGTTGTAGTTTGGCAACAGCTGCAGGCACCCTGGTTGGGAACCACTGTATTAGGATGTAACCCATCAGTGAGCAGGGGTGTGGAAATATTTAAAAAATGACTTGTCCAAGGGACTAAAACGGAGCAAAATCTACTTGTCCCTCATGACGATCCACTTGTCCTGGTACACAAAATAATTTTAACCAAAATAGTCTGGGGGAAAAAAAGTCTTTATTGGTTTATTTAGGTTTTGCACTTTCGTTTTTTATTCCTCGCACTATAATAGCCGTAACTCCTATTTTTACATCTACAGACCCATACGAAGGCTTGTTTTTTGCGGGACCAATTGTACTTTGTAATGGCGCCTTTTATTTTTCTATAACATATGCTCCGAAACAAAGAAGAAAAATATATTTGTGAGGTAAAATTGCAAATTTGGTGTTTTTAATTTTTTTACGCCAGTCACCTAGTGGTCTGACTCTCGTGGTATTTTGATACTTTAGGGCGCCCTGATTACCAAATGTGTTTTAGCTTCCGTCATGTTTTACTAATTTTAAAATTCATAACTTTTTTTAAATAAATTAAGTTGCCATTTTTCAGACCCCTATAACATAAATTTTTTCTGTATACCGTGCTGTATGAGGGCTAATTTTTTGCGCCGTAATCTGCTGTTTTTATCGGTACAATTTTGGCATTGATAGGACTTGTTGATCGCTCTTTATTTTATTTTTTCTGGATATGATGTGATAACAAAAAAAGCAATTCTGTTGTTTGGTTTATTTATTTTTAATTGACCGTACGGGATACGTTATATTTTAATAGTTGGGAAAATGACGCACGCGCATATACCAAATTTTTGAACTTTTATTAAAGTATCTGTCAACAAAAACTTTTTATATAATGTAGATAATTCCAGTACAGTCATGGCCGTAAATGTTGGCCCCCATGAAATTTTTCTAGAAAATGAAGTATTTCTCACAGAAAAGGATTGCAGTAACATATGTTTTGCTATATACATGTTTATTCCCTTTGTGTGTATTGGAACTAAACCAAAAAAGGGAGGAAAAAAGCAAATTGGACATAATGTCACCAAACTCCAAAAATGGGCTGGACAAAATTATTGGCACCCTTTACTTAATATTTGGTTGCGCACCCTTTGGAAAAAATTACTGAAATCAGTCGCTTCCTATAACCATCAATAAGCTTCTTACACCTCTCAGCCGGGATGTTGGATCACTCTTCCTTTGCAAACTGCTCCAAGTCTCTATTATTGGAAGGCGCCTTTTCCCAACAGCAATTATAAGATCTCTCCACAGGTGATCAATGGGATTTAGATCTGGACTCATTGCTGCCACTTCAGAACTCTCCAGCGCTTTGCTGTCATCCATTTCTGGGGGCTTTCTGACATATGTTTGGGGTCATTATCCTGCTGGAAGACCCAAGATCTCGGATGCAAACCCAGCTTTCTTGAACATCATTGAACCTCCACCATATATTATATAACAGTAGAATGATTTGCTCTACCAAAAAATCTCTATCTTGGTCTCATCTGCTCATCCACAAGACATTTTCCCAGAAGGATTTTGGCTTACTCGAGTTCATCTTGGTAACATGTAGTCTTGCTTTTTTGTGTCTGTCAGCAGTGGGGTCCTCCTGGGTCTCTTGCCGTAGGGTTTTGTTTAATTTAAATGTAGTCAGATAGTTCGCGCTGACACTGATGCTCCCTGAGCCTGCAGGACAGTTTGAATATCTTTGGAACTTGTTTGGGGCTGCTTATCCACCATCCTGACTATCCTGCATTGACACCTTTCATCAATTATTCTCTTCGGTCCAAACCCAGGGAGATTAGCTACAGTGCCGTGGGTTGCAAACTTCTTGATAATGTTGCGCACTGGGGACAAAGGCAAATCTAGATCTCTGGAGATGGACTTGTAACCTTGAGATTGTTGATATTTTTCCACAATTTTGGTTCTCAAGTCCTCAGACAGTTCTCTTCTCCTCTTTCTGTTGTCCATGCTTAGTGTGGCACACACAGACACACAATGCAAAGACTAAGTGAACTTCTCTCCTTTTTATCTGCTTTCAGGTATGATTTTTATATTGCCCCCACCTGTTACTTGCCCCAGGTGAGTTTAAAGGAGCATCACATGCTTGAAACAATCTTATTTTTTCACAATTTTGAAAGGCTGACAATAATTTTGTCCAGACCATTTTTGGAGTTTGGTGACATTATGTCCAATTTACTTTTTTCCCTCCTTTTCCAATATACACAAAGGGAATAAATATGTGCATGGACAAGCGGGGCTCTGTGCACTCTCCGGACTCTTAACATAAGGATGATTGACAAGCCAGGAGTCAGCACAGATCCCTGCTTGTCCCGCCCAAAAATATACACAGTTTCTAATCAGTATATTACAAATATACATATTATGGTATTTACATTATATAAAGTTTTAAAATCATAATTCTTTAAATTTTGCACCTAAAAATCCATACGATGGCTTTTTTGCACCACCAATTCTTCTTTGTAATGACATCAGTCATTTTACCCAAAAATCTACGGTGAAACTGGGAGAAAAAAAATAGTGGGAGAAAATGCCATTTTGTAAATTTTGGGGACTTTCGTTTCTACGCAGCACATTTTTCGGTAAAAATGACCCCTTCTCTTTATTCTGTAGGTCCATACGATTAAAATGATACCCTACTTATATAGGTTTGATTTTGTCGGACTTCTGAACAAAATCATAACTACATGCAGGAAAATGTATACATTTAAAATGTTCTTTTCTGACCCCTATCTTTTTTTTCTATTTTTCCACGTGAGGGCTTTTTTTTTTTTTGCGCAGTGATCTGAAGTTTTTATTGGTACAATTTTTGTTTTGATCGCATTTATTTATTTATTTATTTTACTGTATAAAAAGTAAGCAAAAAGATGCTATTTTGGACTTTGGAATTTTTTTTGCGCGTACACCATTGACTGTGCGGTTTAATTAACAATATATTTTTATAGTTGTAATTCAGACTGATTCAAACTTTTATTAGGGAAGGGGTTAAATCATTTTAACTTCACTTTTTTTTTTTTTTTTGCAATGTTCTAACCTCCATAGGGCACTATAACATGCAGTACGTTGATTCAGTACACTGATCACTGCCATTGCATTGCAGTGTTATCGGCGGTTGATTGCTCAAGCTTGGATTTCAGGCTTGGAGCAATCAATCGCCAATCGGACGCGCGGTAGGCAGGTAAAGCACCCTCCTAGCTGATTGGGACATTGCAATGTTACTGCAATGTTACCGCGATGGTCCCGATCACCCCGATTGAGCTGCCGGGAAGCTTTCACTTTAGATGCGGCGATCAACTTTGATCGCCGTGTCTAAAGAGTTAATGTTGCACATCTGCCTGAATGGCGATGTTCGGCATTAGCCACGGGTTCTGGCAGCTGATAGCATCATACTGTGCGGGTATTATGTGACCTCAGCTCCTGAGCTCTCTTCATAACCCTCCCATGCCGCAGCGCCATTTTATAAAAGGGGTTAAATTTTATTGTCCCTTAGGGGACTTTAAGGGTACGTTCACACGAGTAGAACTCCGCACAGTGAACAGTACCATCAGTGTGAATGGATCTTCCGCGAGACCCGGTCATGCGGCGGAAAATTCCACCGCTGAAATTGTTCTGGCAAAGAAAGTGTTCATTCTTTGCGGGGGATTCCGCGAGTACTGCATAGCTGGCAATGGTCACGGTGTGAGAGAAGATTCAGCAGTGTGAACATACCCTTAGGAGGAATCATTAGATTCCTCATGTAGATGAATCCAGTTCTGTTGGACTCCATTGATCGGTGCTCATTTGATGCCTAGAGCACACTCAAATAACAGATTCATGGTTCCACTCCACTAGACCACCAGGGACTGGTTAAAGGTCCCTTTTAGACGGCTGCTGTCAACTTTGACAGCAGTGCTCTAAAGGGTTAATAGCTGGGGGGGGGGGGGGGGGGGATCGCCGCATGCTGGGCTATTAGTGACGGCCCCCAGCTACAGAAATCAGCAGGGGACCGCTGGGTATGGAGCTGCCTCAAGTTAGGAGCCTGCTCCATACACCCTAAACGTCGCCAAATTGACTGTCCGGCTCTACTAGCCCGAAGCAGGGCTAAATGTCGTCAGAATTCACCTGCCCGTCGCCTGGAACAGCGTGTCCTGGGGGTCGGGCGAAAGGAATTCCACATCCCTGAGTGAGGGACTAGGAGTTACTACGAATTATAGTCATACATGCATTCGCTTTATTGATTCTTTTACCCTGCAGAACGGGCAGATTTGCTATAAGAAATTAGATGTTACATGTGAAGACTACTACCCCCATTATTTACATATATTGCATGAGTGTTACATAGAACACATGAGATACAAAGAACAAGCAGGCTCAGCCCCAAAAAATCCTAATGGTGGGGTGCTGCCGCGTGTATTAAGCTATGCATACAACAACCAGAGAGTACATCATATAGCGCACACCCAAATTTCACAAAAATATAGAACACTCTTTATCGATGTACAGTGGTCCCTCAACATACGATGGTAATCCCTTCCAAACGGACCATTGTTTGTTGAAACCATCGCATGTTGAGGGATCCGTGCAATGTAAAGTATAGGACAGTGGTCTACAACCTGCGGACCTCCAGATGTTGCAAAACTACAACACCCAGCATGCCCGGACTCCGGGCATGCTGGGTGTTGTAGTTTTGCAACATCTGGAGGTCCGCAGGTTGTAGACCACTGTTAGAAGAAGTTGTACTCGCGTGTCCCCGCCGCTCCGGACCGTCACCGCTGCCCGGGATGTCGCCGTCCATCGCTGTCGCCGCATCCCTGAGGTGTCCCTGACGCTTCGGCAAGGCCTCTGCTTCCCCGGCATCCTCGCTCTCTGTCGCCGCCATCACGTCGCTACGCACACTGCTCCTATTGGATGACGGCGATGGAGAACACCGGCGATGCAGGGGATCCCGAAGAGGACGCGCCGGAGCCCTGGGGACAGGTGAGTGACTATCACCAGAGCACGCGGTGTTGGTGGTGGTGGCGGCGGTGTTGGTGGTGGTGGCGGCGGTGTTGGTGTTTACATAGAACACATGTCTAGACTGCCAGACTTTAGGTATAATATCGGCTCCAGCTTCAAGATCAGACCCATCTGGGAACGTGATGTCTGTGACTTTTTGTAGTTTTTTTTTATCACGTTCTTACGTTGTGTTTTTCTTCATGCACATCTTTTTATGTTACGTGCGAACTCTGTACATGTGTAAAAGGGCAGTATATCTTACGGGTTGTAGCAGATTCTTTGTAGTCTCGACAAACTACTATTGGCACCTCTTCTACGTCTGACGGCGTGGTTGAAATTAACGTATCTTGGGAAGAAGTTGAACCAGTGTTTTCCATTCAGGGTGCCTCCAGCTGTTGCAAAACTACAACACCCAGCATGCCCGGACAGCCGAAGGCTGTCCGGGCATGCTGGAAGTTGTAGTTTTGCAACAGCTGGGGGCACCCTGATTGGAATATAGGGTTCCTTTCAGTCTAAATCTTACACTTTATGCAAACCAGTTGTATTGCAGATCTATAGGCTCATTCTGCGCCTACAGTGGTAACTATACATAGGCATGCATGTTCCACCGCGCGTCATATTTTGCAGATAATCCTCCATAGAAGCATTTCTGTAGTACAGCATAGAAGCTCCATATGGCCCCCTGATATGAGACCCCAAGGCCTCCCTTACATGTGCAGCCTTCATTTGTTGTGTGAGGGGACTAAGTCACTACCAGACACCTTTTTGGCTGCACCTTATATCTCCTAGAAGGAAAAAAACTTGAAAAACAAGCGGTGTGGAGTGGACACTAGAGAGGATATCCCTTCAGTAAGAAGGTTGGGCCTAGAGCGGATGTACATGGAATCTTCAGATTAACACAGAATAATGCTATTCTGTTACATAACATTACTCTGTGTTATCGGCGATCTGCCGGTAGAGCCTGCTGAGCCAGCAATTTGGAGCAGATGAGACCTCTGGATGGCAAACAAACTGATCGGACCCCCACGAACATGTTGCTTGGGTGCCGATTGGTTTGGAGGTATTGCCATTGCGGCACTTAAGTGCCACAATCACTATTGATCATTCAGGGGTTAATGCATGGTTTTCCCAACCAGGGTGCCTCCAGCTGTTGCAAAACTACAACTCCCAGTAAGCCCAGACAGCCGAAGGCTGTCTGGGCATGCTGGGAGTTGTAGTTTTGCATCAGCTGGAGGCACCCTGTGTGTGAAACATTGGGTTAATGACAAGATCCTCGTTCTCCATCGACTGCGAGTACACTGCTTATAGCAGCCGTCCTTTACAGTTTATGTAGTGAGGGCAGGTCTTGCATCTTCACAGTGGGACCACCGTTCAGGGCGTAAATGTTCATCCCGGTGAGTTAAAGGGGTTCTCCGATGCATAAACATCATATCCCCTATCCAAAGGATAGGGGATAAGATGCCTGATCGCGGGAGTCCCGCCGCTGGGGACCCTCGGGATCATGCACGCGGCACCCCGTTACACCCCGACTACAGGGCGGGCGGAGCGTGACGTCACACGCCGGCGCAGGCCTGACGTCACACGCCGCCCGCCCTGTAGTCGCCGCTAATCAGTCCCGGAGCAAACACGCTCCAGGGACTGATTACAAACGGGGTGCCGCGTGCATGATCCCGGGGGTCCCCAGCGGCGGGACTCCCGCGATCAGGCATCTTATCCCCTATCCTTTGGATAACGGATAAGATGTTTAAGCACCAGAGAACCCCTTTAAGTACCAAAGCACCAGGACGTACTTATTCTTCCATTGTCCTTAAAGGGGTACTCCGGTGAAAAACTATTTTATTTATTTATTTATTTTTTTTAAATCTACTGGTGCCGGAAAGTCAAACAGATTTGTAATTTATTTCTATTTAAAAATCTTGATCCTTCCAGTACTTATCACCTGCTGTGTGGTCCACAGGAAGTTCTTTTTTTTTTCTTTTTTAAATTTCTGTCTGACCACAGTGCTCTCTGCTGAAAATTTCTGTCCATGTCAGGAACTGTCCGGAGCAGGAGAGGTTTGCTATGGGGATTTGCTTCTGCTCTGGGCAGTTCCTGAGACACAGGTTTCAGCAGAGAGCACTGTGGTTAGACCGAAAAGAAATTTACAAAGAAAAGAACTTCCTGTGGAGCATACTGCAGCTTATAAGTAATGGAAGGGTTAAGATTTTTAAATAGAAGTCATTTCCAAACCTGTTTAACTTTCTGGCACCAGTTGATTAAAAAAAAAAAAAAAAGTTTTTCACCGGAGTACCCCTTTAAGGGGTTAAGAGGACCGTCCGGCTGTCCTGACCTGTCTGTTGTTGAACACATTCAGCATCTTCTACCCTTAGATCCAGTGATAAGTCTGCAGCGTTGCAGATGTTGCGCAGCCTGTCGCAGACCTGTCAGGGTAGATGATGGCTCCGCTCTGATCGATCCCTCGTAGTTTCTCCTCGCTGATTTACAGCGCTCACAAGTTGGCTCCGAGTTCTAGCAAACAAAGGGGGGAAAAAATGTGGTGCCTGAGTCTTTGTTGTGAAAGTATGTGGCGATGTTCAGCCGGAGCCAAGTGCTTGGTTACTGGCGATCCCCTCGGCGTGTCATCACCACGTTTCCTCATGCCGCGCGCTGGGATTTCAGCAGTCGTTGTGATAAGTCGTCCTGCCAGCAGTAAGTTCCCCCTTCACAACAATGAATGAATGGTTGTGATTCTGCCCGAGCCAACGTATTATGCGTGACACATCAAGTATGAGGGGCTCAGCATTCCCCATCATGGTGGTTTAGGAACATACATTGGAATTCATACCCACCCCTCCCTTCTCACTATGACAAGGGGAATGTGTCAACATCTATTTTTATTTATCTATTTATTTATCTATCTATCTATCTATCTATGTAGCCATCTATCTATGTAGCCATCTATCTATGTAGCCATCTATCTATGTAGCCATCTATCTATGTAGCCATCTATCTATGTAGCCATCTATCTATGTAGCCAGCTATCTATGTAGCCAGCTATCTATGTAGCCAGCTATCTATGTAGCCAGCTATCTATGTAGCCAGCTATCTATGTAGCCAGCTATCTATGTAGCCAGCTATCTATGTAGCCAGCTATCTATGTAGCCAGCTATCTATGTAGCCAGCTATCTATGTAGCCAGCTATCTATGTAGCCAGCTATCTATGTAGCCAGCTATCTATGTAGCCAGCTATCTATGTAGCCAGCTATCTATGTAGCCAGCTATCTATGTAGCCAGCTATCTATGTAGCCAGCTATCTATGTAGCCAGCTATCTATGTAGCCAGCTATCTATGTAGCCAGCTATCTATGTAGCCAGCTATCTATGTAGCCAGCTATCTATGTAGCCAGCTATCTATGTAGCCAGCTATCTATGTAGCCAGCTATCTATGTATGTAGCCAGCTATCTATGTATGTAGCCAGCTATCTATGTATGTAGCCAGCTATCTATGTATGTAGCCAGCTATCTATGTATGTAGCCAGCTATCTATGTATGTAGCCAGCTATCTATGTATGTAGCCAGCTATCTATGTATGTAGCCAGCTATCTATGTATGTAGCCAGCTATCTATGTATGTAGCCAGCTATCTATGTATGTAGCCAGCTATCTATGTATGTAGCCAGCTATCTATGTATGTAGCCAGCTATCTATGTATGTAGCCAGCTATCTATGTATGTAGCCAGCTATCTATGTATGTAGCCAGCTATCTATGTATGTAGCCAGCTATCTATGTATGTAGCCAGCTATCTATGTATGTAGCCAGCTATCTATGTATGTAGCCAGCTATCTATGTATGTAGCCAGCTATCTATGTATGTAGCCAGCTATCTATGTATGTAGCCAGCTATCTATGTATGTAGCCAGCTATCTATGTATGTAGCCAGCTATCTATGTATGTAGCCAGCTATCTATGTATGTAGCCAGCTATCTATGTATGTAGCCAGCTATCTATGTATGTAGCCAGCTATCTATGTATGTAGCCAGCTATCTATGTATGTAGCCAGCTATCTATGTATGTAGCCAGCTATCTATGTATGTAGCCAGCTATCTATGTATGTAGCCAGCTATCTATGTATGTAGCCAGCTATCTATGTATGTAGCCAGCTATCTATGTATGTAGCCAGCTATCTATGTATGTAGCCAGCTATCTATGTATGTAGCCAGCTATCTATGTATGTAGCCAGCTATCTATGTATGTAGCCAGCTATCTATGTATGTAGCCAGCTATCTATGTATGTAGCCAGCTATCTATGTATGTAGCCAGCTATCTATGTATGTAGCCAGCTATCTATGTATGTAGCCAGCTATCTATGTATGTAGCCAGCTATCTATGTATGTAGCCAGCTATCTATGTATGTAGCCAGCTATCTATGTATGTAGCCAGCTATCTATGTATGTAGCCAGCTATCTATGTATGTAGCCAGCTATCTATGTATGTAGCCAGCTATCTATGTATGTAGCCAGCTATCTATGTATGTAGCCAGCTATCTATGTATGTAGCCAGCTATCTATGTATGTAGCCAGCTATCTATGTATGTAGCCAGCTATCTATGTATGTAGCCAGCTATCTATGTATGTAGCCAGCTATCTATGTATGTAGCCAGCTATCTATGTATGTAGCCAGCTATCTATGTATGTAGCCAGCTATCTATGTATGTAGCCAGCTATCTATGTATGTAGCCAGCTATCTATGTATGTAGCCAGCTATCTATGTATGTAGCCAGCTATCTATGTATGTAGCCAGCTATCTATGTATGTAGCCAGCTATCTATGTATGTAGCCAGCTATCTATGTATGTAGCCAGCTATCTATGTATGTAGCCAGCTATCTATGTATGTAGCCAGCTATCTATGTATGTAGCCAGCTATCTATGTATGTAGCCAGCTATCTATGTATGTAGCCAGCTATCTATGTATGTAGCCAGCTATCTATGTATGTAGCCAGCTATCTATGTATGTAGCCAGCTATCTATGTATGTAGCCAGCTATCTATGTATGTAGCCAGCTATCTATGTATGTAGCCAGCTATCTATGTATGTAGCCAGCTATCTATGTATGTAGCCAGCTATCTATGTATGTAGCCAGCTATCTATGTATGTAGCCAGCTATCTGGCTATGTAGCCAGCTATCTGGCTATCTATTTATATTTTAACATGTGGCTCTCCGGCTGTGGCAAAACTACAACTCCCATCATGCAACGTTTTTGCAATACAGTTCCCGTATCAAGTTTTTGATGAAAAACAGATTCCCCAAAACCTGACTAATCTGTATCAAATCGTGTGCACAAATTTTAACCCGTATACAGTTTGAAAACTTATGTCCGGTTGCATCCGTTTTTTTAAGGAAAAAATTTATACGTTTTTAACATTTCACTCCGTTATGAATAAAGTTTCACTTGTTTTATTGAAATTCCAAGAAAAAAACTGTGCAAAATCAAAAACCGTATGTGAAAACAGTATGGAACTGTGGGCACATACGGTTCTGTACGGTTCCCTTTGACTCCCATGTTAAATAAAAATAAATAAAAACTCATACAGTTTTTCACCCGCGCCAAAAACCGTGGTAGGCTACGGTTTTGGGTACCGGAAAAAAAAAGACAAAACCGTACAAGATGCAAAACGGACACAACCTGATGCATCTTTTGGCATACGGTGTTCATTGGAGAGTCAATGCATACGGTTTTCTATACGGTTCCGTACAGTTTTCACATTGAATATGTATACGGGAACTGTACTGCAAAAACGTGGTGTGAACCCAGACTTAGTTTTGCAAGAACATACAATAGTGTATTAAAATATATATATATATATATATATATATATATATATATATATATATATATATATATTTATTTAATATTATAATTTTTTTTTTTTTTTTAACCACCTTTTTGGCTTTCTGTCCAGCTGTTGCAAACTACTACTCCCAGCATGCCATGCTGGGAGTTGTGAACATGCACAGTATTATTTTTGGGCAAAGTTTAGTTGGGGGGGTAGACTAACATATTTATTTTACTTATTTATTTTTTTAGGTTGCGAATTGTAGTTTTGCAACAGCTGTGCACACGCACATCCATCCTGTCGGCCTTTACGGCAGTGTGCCTCCTGCTGTTGCAGAATTACAACTCCCAGCATGCCCGGACAGCCTGGGAATGCTTTGTAGCAGTGTTTCCCAACCAAGTGTGTCTCCAGCTGTTGCAGAACTACAACTGCAAGCATGCCCGGGAATGCTTTTATAGCAGTGTTTCCCAACCAGTTGTACCTCCAGCTTTTGACAAACTACAACAAATACATTACATCTATGTTTTTTCAACCAACGTGCCTCCAGCTGTTGCAAAACTAAAACTCCCAGCATGCACGGCCAGCCCAGGAATGCTTTATAGCAGTGTTTCCTAACCAGGGTGCCTTCAGCTGTTGCAAAACTACAACTCCCAGCATGCTGGGAGTTGTAGTTTTGTAACAGCGGGAAACATTGCTTTTATGGGGCTGTATTTAGATAGGATAGGTTTTCTTTAACCTACATCTTACCTGCTGCTGTCTGTCAGGCCATGCTTGTAGCTGTAGTTCAACAGCTGGAGCGCCACAGGTTGGAGATAAAAAAAAAAAAAAAAAAAAAAAAAATTCTAGGATCCTCATTATGTGCCAACCGCACTACTACGCCATGTGTAGTGCCACCTGTTGCTAAGCAACAGCTCAAACTTTTTTTTTTGTGTGCGCACGCCGTGCCTAGCAACCATTGCAGGTTCACTATTTTTTCTATACACGTTCTATTTTTAAGAAAATTTGGGAAATGCAAAATGCGCTCAAATCCCTTCCCCTTTTCTCCATTTTTTTCCCTTCACTGCAGATACAGGAGTATGTTCCCCCATATCAGAGTGTGTGTAAAATCTACTCCAGATCACTCTCGTGTCTTGCACATTTTTCCATTCCGCTTGGTGGGTTTCTGGTAGATGAAAGCGTGCACGATGGGGGGGGGGGGGGGTGCTGACCCCTCCATAAGGGGAGGTCATCGGTGCTATGTCCACAATGTGATCATCCCTGTTGTGCGGCTCCTCTGGTCTATGATAGGGATGGAGGGAATGATATAAGATTTTCCCTTCTATGAGGCGTACGTCTGTCAAACCAAAATGTGCTTATTTCTAGTTGCAAAACTACAACTCCCAGCATGCCCGGACTGCCGACATCCAGCCTAAATCTGAGCAAAGGCTGACGTTACGACAGTGTTTCCAAACCACTGTCTCTTCAGCTGTTGCAAAACGACAACTCCCAGCATGCCCGGACAGCCAAAGGCTGTCCGGGCATGCAGGGAGTTGTCGTTTTGCAACAGCTGGAGGCACCCTAGTAGAAAATTGCAGATCTAACCCCGGCATAGGCTGACAGGGCATGCTGGGAGTTGTGGTTTTGCAACAGCTGGAGGCACCCTAGTAGCCTATGCCAGGGTTAGATCTGCAATTTTCTGACAGGGCATGCTGGGAGTTGTGGTTTTGCAACAGCTGGAGGCACCCTAGTAGAAAATTGCAGATCTAACCCCGGCTTAGGCTGACAGGGCATGCTGGGAGTTGTGGTTTTGCAACAGCTGGATGCACCCTAGTAGAAAAATGCAGATCTAACCCCGGCTTAGGCTGACAGGGCATGCTGGGAGTTGTGGTTTTGCAACAGCTGGATGCACCCTAGTAGAAAAATGCAGATCTAACCCCGGCATAGGCTGACAGGGCATGCTGGGAGTTGTGGTTTTGCAACAGCTGGATGCACCCTAGTAGAAAAATGCAGATCTAACCCCGGCATAGGCTGACAGGGCATGCTGGGAGTTGTGGTTTTGCAACAGCTGGAGGCACCCTAGTAGAAAATTACAGATCTAACCCCGGCATAGGCTGACAGGGCATGCTGGGAGTTGTGGTTTTGCAACAGCTGGATGCACCCTAGTAGAAAAATGCAGATCTAACCCCGGCTTAGGCTGATAGGGCATGCTGGGAGTTGTGGTTTTGCAACAGCTGGAGGCACCCTAGTAGAAAATTAGAGATCTAACCCCGGCATAGGCTGACAGGGCATGCTGGGAGTTGTGGTTTTGCAACAGCTGGAGGCGCCTTTGTTGGGACACACTGGCCTTTTGACTTTGCACAGTTGTTGTTCTTGGAATTTCAATCAAACAAGGGAAACTTTTATTCATAATGGAGTGAAAAGTTAAAAACTTATAATTTTTTTTTCTTCTTAAAATTAAAATTTGTACACACGTTTTGATACAGTTTAGTCAGGTTTTGAGGAATCAGTTTTTTTTTTAAATCAAAAACCTGATACAGGAACTGTATTGTAAAAACGTGGTGTGAACCCAGCCTAATATTGCCCCAGACTGGACCCTTTCATAGAGCTCGGCTGTGACTTACCCTTAGGCCTTGGCATCCTTGGTTCAGCGTCTGCCTGGCATACGGTAACCTTTTGTGTACGGAAGGCTTTAAGTATAGGTAATGTAGCCTGCCAAGTGCCGGATTTCATCTGCGGCTTCACACTTTCTTCTTCCTACATCTTCTTTGTGTACCTGGCATGGGCTTTATCCATGGATGTCGGCTACTTATCCACGCCGCCTAGTGTTCTTGCTGTCGTTGGGCTTTATGTTTGTCTGTATCTACTATAAAGCAGTGTCGTAGTAATTGTAGGTGTCCCCTAAATGCTGCACATGTATGGAACAGGGTGTAGTGATTGGTACCCGGCAGGTTATTTTTGGGCATCTATCTTAAGGCAAATGGGCAGTGCCCATGAATGGTAAAACAAAGGGGCACTAAGTAGGCCTGCAACACAGATCTCAAGCGCTCAATTTAGGGGTCTGTGAACCTGCATTGAGGGGGCGTGGCCGACCCCCGCAGCACGCGCACACAGCGTTCTGAACTAAATTTTCTGAGCGCTGGCCAGTGGACTACCCGTTTAAGCTAAATCCATCTGGAATACATTGCCGTCTATTGGGATGTCAATGTACGCACAGTCCTAGCTGCACTCTGAATCTCCAGACTGATTTATTCCGGCTAGAAATTCTGTGATGGGAACCGAGCCTTACGGTAAGGTCCCTAGTGGGAACCGAGCCTTACGGTAAGGTCCCTAGTGGGAACCGAGCCTTACGGTAAGGTCCCTAGTGGGAACCGAGCCTTACGGTAAGGTCCCTAGTGGGAACCGAGCCTTAGGGTAAGGTCCCTAGTGGGAACCGAGCCTTAGGGTAAGGTCCCTAGTGGGAACCGAGCCTTAGGGTAAGGTCCCTAGTGGGAGCCGAGCCTTAGGGTAAGGTCCCTAGTGGAAGCCGAGCCTTGGGGTAAGGTCCCTAGTGGAAGCCGAGCCTTGGGGTAAGGTCCCTAGTGGGGGCCGAGCCTTGGGGTAAGGTCCCTAGTGGGAACCGAGCCTTAGGGTAAGGTCCCTAGTGGGAGCCGAGCCTTAGGGTAAGGTCCCTAGTGGGAGCCGAGCCTTAGGGTAAGGTCCCTAGTGGGAGCCGAGCCTTAGGGTAAGGTCCCTAGTGGGAGCCGAGCCTTAGGGTAAGGTCCCTAGTGGGAACCGAGCCTTAGGGTAAGGTCCCTAGTGGGAGCCGAGCCTTAGGGTAAGGTCCCTAGTGGGAGCCGAGCCTTAGGGTAAGGTCCCTAGTGGGAGCCGAGCCTTGGGGTAAGGTCCCTAGTGGGGGCCGAGCCTTGGGGTAAGGTCCCTAGTGGAGGAGACCTATGACCAGTGGTTTGCAAACTGTAGACCTCCAGATGTTGCAAAGCTACAACTCCCAGCAGGCCCGGACAGCCAATAGCTGTCCGGGCCTGCTGGGAGTTGTAGTTTTGCAACATCTGGAGACTGCTGGTTTAGACCAAACATTTAGGGGTCAGGGGCTGACTGGGGGGCATTACCAGTAATTTGGTGGCTACATAATAACCCACCCGTCATATTTTAATACAAAAAAAAAACAAACAAACCAAAAATACATAAACCCCACAAAAACAAGTTTTTCTCAGAACAGGTTTTTGTTGTTTTCCTTTTTTCGTAATTTTTAAGCGTCTCCAATAAAGCGAACAGTTATTGCATTTTTCCACGCAGAATAATAAAAATGGTCTTGAGTTTCTTTTGTTTCCAGGCGCTCCCTGCCAAGGACTATACGCAGTGAGCAGGGGGGCGGGGGGGGTACATCCAGCGATCAGGCTTTATCCCTAATTCACCTTTAGGAAGTTTCCTGAGGTCATCAAGTCTCGTTCCTCCAAGAGCCGATGATTTAATGGCAACTCAGGAAGTGAAGGGATACACTATATGGTCAGAGCTCTTGCGGTTAACTTTTTTTTTTTTGTCCTCGCCCCCCCCCCCCCCCCAACACGGCGAGGGGGGTTATTGTGAAATGATTGTAATGTATACATTGTGAGGACTTTGTCAGCCTTTGTTACATTGTGTAGTAGAGATATGAGAATCAGGTGTATAATTGCTGGGTGATATATTTATTATTTTTTATATATAATATGATATATAAATTGTTACTCAGTACCTAATCCTGACCATGTACTTATCATTTTTAAGCCTCCAACACCTATATTTATTATAAAAATCCCTCTTTTCATTAGCTTGCAGTGTTAGAAATCCTTTCAGAGGAAGGGTGCTTGTGTCCCCCTTGTGGTGGTGGGAGATAATTGGTGTGTGGTAGGAGGGGGCGTGTCCCTCCCTTGTGCTCGTGGGGGGTGACTGGTGTCGTGGAAGGGGACGTGTCCCTCCTTTGTGCTGGGGGGAGGTGATTGGTGTCTGGTCAGAAGGGGCGTGTCCCTCCTTTGTGCTGATGGGAGGTGATTGGCGTGTGGTGGATGGGGGCGTGTCCCTCTTGTGGTGGTGGGAGGTGATTGGTGTCTGGTCAGAAGGGGCGTGTCCCTTTGTGCTGGTGGGAGGTGATTGGTGTGTGGTAGGAGCAGGCGTGTCCCTCCCTTGTGGTGGGAGGTGATTGGTGTATGGTAGGAGGGGGCGTGTCCCTCTCGTGGTGGGAGGTGATTGATGTGTGGTGGAAGGGGCATGTCCCTCCCTTGTGCTGGTGTGAGGTGATTGGTGTCTGGTCAGAGGGGGCGTGTCACTCCTTTGTGCTGGTGGGAGGTGATGAGTGTGGTTGGAGGGGGCGTTTCCCTCTTTTTTTTTTTTTTTTTTTTGGTGGGAGGTGATTGGTGTCTGGTCAGAGGGGGCGTCGCTCTCTTTTGGTGGTGGGAGGTGATCGTGCTGGGCGGTATACCGGTATGAACTGGATAGCGTTTTTTTTTATTTTTTTTCTCTCCCACGGTATGGATTTTTGCCCATACCGCTATACTGGTCGGGCCCCTCCCCCGGATGAATTGTAGAGCCCAGCGCGGCGCACTCACTTGTCCCGGTGTGCTTCTCTGGCCCGATTCCGAGAGCGGAATTGGGCCACAGAAGCTAATCCATTTACTGTGTCCCCCCGCTGCGCCGGTCAGCCAGTATCCCCACCGCTAGCGGGATCCATGTGCCCACTAGCGGTGTCAAGAGTGCCTCCTGCGAGCGCTACCATCACCACTAGTGGGGTCCCTGGGCCCACTAGTGGTGTCAAATGTGCCCCCCCGCGAGCGCTACCATCACAGCTAGCGGGGTCCCTGTGCCCACTAGCGGTGTCACAAGAATGCCGAGCGCGGCTCTGTTCCCCCGTCCCTGTCAGTTCTCAGGGTACGGGAATAGATTTAAAAGTGTTACTTCTCATGCAGCCTTGTCCATGAGTAATTTCTTGTCCATGACTCAGGACAAGCCTGATGCTGCTGCAGGACTGGTTAGTGTCCCAGTAGGTATGGGGACCCCTAGTGGTGGGATTTTCAGGGGCTGTTTTCTTAATTAAATATTCAAAACAACCCTATTACAAAAGATCTTTAATTGTCATCAGTAACAGCATATAAAACATTTTTGTATAAGATCGTGCCCATTTAAGGTTTGTTACCACAAAGCCACGTGATAGGCAATAGCTGGCTGCTTTGTGGAGGTCAGACTGCTGGGACCCCTATTTCACGAGGCACCTTGTCCTCCGAGTGGTTCAGCAGCGCACATGATTGACTGCTGCGCCATTTACTGTCTGTGGGACTTCAGAGTTTACTGGCTAAAAGTCCCTGGAGTGATGGCCAAGCATGCGCAGTGCTGTCCTGCACCACACTCCTTCTGATTTATACCACAGACCTCTGAACCAAAACAGGACCAGCTTTGGTTCATTGTTGCATACATTTTTATTGTATGTTGGGGGGTAGGTTCACACCTATATCACACACCTGTCTGTGGTATACATTAAACATTTGTATGTTTGTATCCGTTTGTTTAACATTAACAGGAAAAAACTTCATGCAATGTAAAAACAGTAAAACAAGCAAAGGAAAGAAAAAAAAACATACTGCAGAAGACGCCGCTAAAAGGTGTAGCGCAGCAGACGCCGCTAAAAGGTGTAGCGCAGCAGACGCCGCTAAAAGGTGTAGCGCACCAGACGCCGCTAAAATGTGTAGCGCACCAGACGCCGCTAAAATGTGTAGCGCACCAGACGCCGCTAAAATGTGTAGCGCACCAGACGCCGCTAAAATGTGTAGCGCACCAGACGCCGCTAAAATGTGTAGCGCAGCAGACGCCGCTAAAATGTCTAGCGCAGCAGACGCCGCTAAAATGTGTAGCGCAGCAGACGCCGCTAAAATGTGTAGCGCAGCAGACGCCGCTAAAATGTGTAGCACAGCAGACGCCGCTAAAATGTGTAGCGCAGCAGACGCCGCTAAAATGTGTACCATAACAGTCCGGACGATCTGTGAGTTGTAGTTTGGCAACAGCTGGAGGCACCCTGGTTGGGAAACACTGGTCTATCTTGTGTGGTGCCCTCCATATTGTATAATGTGGTTGCACAATGTATATACACTGCTCAAAAAACAATAAAGTGAACACTTAAACACCACAATGTAACTCCAAGTCAATGACACTTCTGTGAAATCCCACTGTCCACTCAGGAAGCAACACTGATTGACAATCAATTTCACATGCTGTTGTGCAAATGGAACAGACAACAGGTGGAATTTATAGGCAATTAGCAAGACACCCCCAATAAAGGAGTGGTTCTGCAGGTGGTGACCACAGACCACTTCTCAATTCCTATGCTTCCTGTCTGATGTTTTGGTCACTTTTGAATGCTGGTGGTGCTTTCATTCTAGTGGAAGCATGAGACGGAGTCTACAACCCACACAAGTGGCTCAGGTAGTGCAGCTCATCCAGGATGGCACATCAATGCGAGCTGTGGCAAGAAGGTTTGCTGTGTCTGTCAGCGTAGTGTCCAGAGCATGGAGGCGCTACCAGGAGACAGGCCAGTACATCAGGAGATGTGGAGGAGGCCGTAGGAGGGCAACAATCCAGCATCAGGACAGCTACCTCCACCTCTGTGCAAGGAGAAGCACTGCCAGAGCCCTGGAAAATGACCTCCAGCAGGAGACAAATGTGCATGTGTCCACTCAAACGGTCACCATGAGGGTGGTATGAGGGCCTGACGTCCACAGGTGGGGGTTTGTGCTTACAGCTCAACACCGTGCAGGATGTTTGGCATTTGCCAGAGAACACCAAGATTGGCAAATTTGCCACTGGCGCCCTGTGCTCTTCACAGATGAAAGCAGGTTCACACTGAGCACATGTGACAGACATGACAGAGTCTGGAGACGCCGTAGAGAATGTTCTGCTGCCTGCAACATCCTCCAGCATGACCGGTTTGGCGGTGGGTCAGTAATGGTTTGGGGTGGCATTTCTTTGGGGGGCCGCACAGCCCTCCATGTGCTTGCCAGAGGTAGCCTGACGGCCATTAGGTACCGAGATGAGATCCTCAGACCCCTTGTGAGACCATATGTTGATGCAGTTTGCCCTGGGTTCCTCCTAATACAAGACAATGCTAGACCTCATGTGGCTGGAGTGTGTCAGCAGTTCCTATAAGAGGAAGGCATTGATGCTATGGACTGGCCGCCCGTTCCCCAGACCTGAATCCGATTGAGCACATCTGGGACATCATGTCTCGCTCCATCCACCACAGACTGTCCAGGAGTTGGCGGATGCTTTAGTCCAGGTCTGGGAGGACATCCCTCAGGAGACCATCCTCCACCTCATCAGGATCATGCCCAGGCATTGTAGGGAGGTCATACGGGCACGTGGAGGCCACACACACTACTGAGCCTCATTGTGACTTGTATTAAGGACATTACATAAAGTTGGATCAGCCTGTAGTGCGGTTTTCCACTGTGATTTTGAGTGTGACTCCATATCCAGACCTCCATGGGTTCATAAATTTGATTTCCATTGATAATTTTTGTCTGATTTTGTTGTCACATTCAACTATGTAAAGACGAAAGTATTTCATACGATTAGTTCATTCATTCAGATCTAGGATGAGTTATCTTAGTGTTTCCTTTATTTTTTTGAGCAGTGTACATGGCGTGGAGCAGGGCCATTCCCTTCCCTGTTCTATATGTAACTCGTCAGTTCCCCGTCCTGCCCGGATGTCTGCTTTAACCATACCCTTGTGGTTCTCGACTCTCCGCTTGCTCTTGTGGTTGTTTAATCTCAGGGTTTGATGCAGGATTAGGGTTGTAGTATTTGCAGTTTGATGATATGATCAAGATCACGTTAATGGCAAATTACTTACAATGTGCACAGCGCCCGCCTCAACCCTGACATTAGTAACCACCGAGGCTTATGGAATTGACTGGC
The DNA here is from genome assembly GCF_029499605.1 of Hyla sarda. Lineage (NCBI taxonomy): Eukaryota > Metazoa > Chordata > Amphibia > Anura > Hylidae > Hyla > Hyla sarda. The sequence continues at coordinate 206,669,929 of NC_079196.1, forward strand.
TGCTGGCAAGTATAAAAGCGGAGGCCTGGAGGAAAATAGAACCTGCTGCAGCCATTAAAGAAGGAGTCCTAAGGTTACATCCCAGAATATGGAAGGGGCATTAAATAATCTCTTTATAAGGGCTCCGACGCCTATGGTGTGCACGAATGGTTTTGTGCCATGATCTGTAGTTTATACCTGTACCACTTTTGTGTCTATGGAACTCTTTTTTGATCACTTTTTATTATTATTATTATTATTTTTTATTTTTTTTTTCTTTCTGTGATGTGGCCAAAAATCAGCAATTTTGGCATTTTTCTATGTTTTAAACTGTTCTGTGTTTAGGATCATTAACGTTTATATTTTCAAAGTTCGAGCATTCGGCCGATAGCTGTACAAGGCAGTGTTAACCAATCACGGAGCCTCCAGCTGTTGCAAAACTACAACTTCCAGCATGCCCGGACAGCCAACGGCTGTCCGGACATGCTGGGAGTTGTAGTTTTGCAACAGCTGGAGGCACCCTGGTTGGGAAACACTGGTGTAGGGTATACCGTCAGGACAGGTTGGGTGACAATGTTGGGTCCACTGCCGTCGTGTCCTCACAAACTCTCTACTCTTCGCCTCGTATTGAACGCTCTACCACCGACAAGTGCACAGAAGGGTTAACATGATTTTACTTGCACCTTCACTTGCACAGAAGGGTTAACATGGTTTCACTTGCACCTTCACTTGCACAGAAGGGTTAACATGGTTTCACTTGCACCTTCACTTGCACAGAAGGGTTAACATGGTTTTGCTTGCACTTTCACTTGCACAGAAGGGTTAACATGGTTTCGCTTGCACCTTCACTTGCACAGAAGGGTTAACATGGTTTTGCTTGCACCTTCACTTGCACAGAAGGGTTAACATGGTTTTGCTTGCACCTTCACTTGCACAGAAGGGTTAACATGGTTTTGCTTGCACCTTCACTTGCACAAAAGGGTTTCATGGTTTTGCTTGCACCTTCACTTGCACAGAAGGGTTAACATGGTTTCGCTTGCACCTTCACTTGCACAGAAGGGTTAACATGGTTTCGCTTGCACCTTCACTTGCACCTTCACTTGCACAGAAGGGTTAACATGGTTTTGCTTGCACCTTCACTTGCACAGAAGGGTTAACATGGTTTTGCTTGCACCTTCACTTGCACAGAAGGGTTAACATGGTTTCGCTTGCACCTTCACTTGCACCTTCACTTGCACAGAAGGGTTAACATGGTTTTGCTTGCTCCTTCACTTGCACAGAAGGGTTAACATGGTTTTGCTTGCACCTTCACTTGCACAGAAGGGTTAACATGGTTTCGCTTGCACCTTCACTTGCACAGAAGGGTTAACATGGTTTCGCTTGCACCTTCACTTGCACTATCATGTTCTCTTGCACAGTGGTTCTCTTGGCTATGCTCTGCAGCCGACCCCATTCCTATCAATGGGACTATGCTATAGCTCTGCTACCAAATCTAAGAGGAGGACATAGTGCTAAACCAGCCCCCTCAGCCTACTTGTACTTGGGATCAGTAGGAGTCCCAAAAGTCAGACCCTCACTGATCATATTGTGACATACAATGTTGGTGACTCGGGTAAAAGTCTTTGCAAAACTGGTAGATTGTGTATATATTCGTTGTTGGCACATCTTCTTCTTTACTTATGTATTTTTCTTCTTTTTCTAGAATTTTCTTTCTTTGACCTGGAAAATGACCTTCCCGACGAGTTAATTCCGAATGGAGATCTCAGCCTCTTGAACACTGGTGGAGGACTAGGACAAGATGCCGCGTCCCAGAACAAGCCGCTTTCTGATATTCTTCGCGGAGGGAATCCAGCACTGGGCGGGGGCATGGGAAGAGGGGGCTCCGGTAGCCCTGTACAACAAACTATGGGAGGTCAAGGCCAGCAAAACAGCCCAGGACTTGGCAACCTGGGAGGCCTCAACAAGAGCCCGCTCAACCAAGGACTGGCTGCCAATTCTCCATCTGGATTAAACAAGCCTACGACTGGCACCTCCGGTCCATCTGGTCCTAACTCTCAATCTCAAAAGCAAGTTGGCATGGTGGCGGGCAGTCCTGCCGCCCAGCAGGCATCTGCGGGTATCTGCATGAACTCCAACTTTAACCAAGGGCATCAAGCACTGTTGAATAACAACTCTGGGCACACACTAATGAGCCAAGCCCAGGCGCCACAGGGACAGGTACTGAATGGCTCGCTAGGACCTGGAAACAGAGGTCGGGGTGCGGGCTTACAATACAATTCACCTGCCATGCAAGCCAATCCTGGGAGTGTTCTTGCCGAAACGTTAACCCAAGGGACGGCGACCATGCCGACTCACACAGGAATGACCACCACCCAGCCTGGACCCATGGCAAAGGTAGGTGCTGCTTTTATGTATTTTATGGATGGCACCACAACTTACTAGTTTTATTTAGGAATGTACATTTTTAAAGGGCTTGTGTAATTGCATAGCTAAAAAGACCCCTCTATGAAGAGCTGGTTTTGCCTATATTAGCTTCCTCTGCAGCGGCCACTACTGGGGAAATGTAATATTGCAGACAGCTACTATACCTGTGCTCTCCAAACTGTGGCTCTCCAGCTGTTGCAAAACTACAACTCCCAGCATGCCCAGACTGTCCGGGCATGCTGGGAGTTGCAAACAGCTGCAGGGACTTGTAGGCTTGCCTAACTGGCCTTTTATAGTCTGTAGTATTAAAGACTCCTGGTGGAAAACGTGTGTGTGTGTATGTATATATATATATATATATATATATATATATATATATATATGTGTGTGTGTGTGTGTGTGTGTGTGTGTGTGTGTGTGTGTGTGTGTGTGTGTGTGTGTGTGTGTGTGTGTGTGTGTGTGTGTGTGTGTGTGTGTGTGTATATATATATATATATATATATCAGATTTGTAAATTACTTCTATTAAAAAATCTTTACCCTTCCAGTACTTATTAGCAGCTGTATGCTACAGAGGAAATTCTTTACTTTTTGAATTTCTTTTTTGTCTTGTCCAGTGCTCTCTGCTGACACTTGATGCCTGTATCAGGAACTGTCCAGAGCAGGAGAAAATCCTCATAGCAAACCTATGCTGCTCTGGACAGTTCCTGACACGGACAGAGGTGTCAGCAGAGAGCACTGTGGACAAGACAAAAAAGAAATTCAAAAAGTAATGAAAACTAATAGTAAAGATTTTTTAATAGAAGTAATTTACAAATCTGTTTACCTTTCTGGCATCAGTTCATTAAAAAAAAAAAAAGTCCACTGAAGTACCCCTTTAAGATTGTCGAGATGGCTGGCCCTTTTTTAAGGGTACGTTCACACATACAGGATCCTGCGTAGATTTGATGTGCAGGATTTGTAACTGCCGATGAGAAGCTGTGCTCAGTCATTTTAGTTTACATTGAAATCTGCAACCGAAAATCCTGCGCATCAAATCTGCGTACGTGTGAACGTACCCTTAGGAATCGCCGCTGAAGGGACGCTGTATGATGCCTTTTTTGTGCCTGCTCGGAGCGGCAATACGCCGCTATGATCAGACACACTGAAGCGATGTGAGAGTCGCCACGCATGCGCAGTTTACTCGCACACATCGTGGCCGCTCCCCCTGCTCTATAAGCTATGAGCCAGGCCGAGAGCTGCCGCGATGTGAGTATACTGCGAATGCGCGGGGCGACTTGCACATCACAGTGTGTCTGCTCGTAGCGGTGTATTGCCGCTTCGAGCAGGCACATGTAAAGGCACCGTACAGCGGTACTTCAGTGGCGGATCCACAACTTATTGTATGCCGTGGATCCGCTCGTGTGAACGTACACTTTAGAGGTTTTCTCATGGACAGTGCTCATCTATCACCGGATAGGTTATGGGTGTCTGAATACTGGGGACCTCCTTATGAGGAGTACAGGGGTCTTGTGTCCCCTGTTTGAATGAACATGTAGTCTATGGGACTGACCTAGGTTAGTGTTAAATTATACCATCATCGTCCGGCTGGTGGCGTTGAATGGAGCAGCAGTGGGCCTATCCAACCTCCACTTTATTTACATCAGGGAACCCTGTTTGTAAAATTGTGAGGGTCCTAGCAGACCTGATCAGATCACCTATCCTGCAGATCTTTTGTGGGGGAAAACTCTTTGAAGGCTATATTCACACAGGCAAAAAAAAGAATTAAAAATGTGGTTTCCAGACCCCATTGCCTTCAATGGGTAGTGCTCAAAAAAAGCAAAAGGCTATTTTCGCGGCAATGCATTTCCGTGCGGACATGTCTCTTCATTTCTGCTGGCTCCGGAATTGGGATTTCTGCTGCAGAAACATCTGCTGTGGAAATTCCACCTTGTGAGCAGCGCAGCAGAATCCCATTGATGTCAATGCTGTGGAATTTCGCACAGAAATTTCATCATGTAAATATAGGCTAAATCTGCTCTCGAAAAAAGTGGCGTGTTATGGAGTCTATCATCACAATCAGTGGAACTTTAAACTCCTGAAAAGCCACATGAAATACCACGTCAAAGAAGCGATGAAGGCACGGGGTTTGGAAGCAGTTTTTGCAGGCGGATTTTTAAACGCGCTAGTTTCTTTTATTTATTTTTTTCAACCATCTGATCTGGTTTTTTTTTCACCTGTCTTCATATACAGTAATCTCTCGAGTTACGATATTAATCGGTTCCAGGACGACCATTGTATTCTGAGACCATAACTCACTGGAAACCTGGTAATTGGTTCGGAAGCCACCAAAATGTCATCCAAAAATAGGAAAAACTGAGGATTAAACAAAAATAAGTAGATAACTAATATAGATAAAACAAATCCTTACATATAAAAGTAAGAAAGATCTGCTGGAGCTGTAATCACTGTCTATGTAGAGGACAGGAGCTTCTTCAGGGTCCTGTACAGTACACACAATGTCCTAAAAAAGTAACATGGAGCCGCCCTCATCTGGTGTCCAAAGGAGCAGCTAACCCTGGTACAGGTAAAGAGTAATACAGAACATGTAATACCTCCCTGTACTGTAGGGGGCGCTTCCAGACACCAGTCAGTGCATGCACTTCAGTAATACAGGTAAAGAGTACAGAACATGTAATACCTCCCTGTACTGTAGGGGGCGCTACCAGACACCAGTCAGTGCATGCACTTCAGTAATACAGGTAAAGAGTACAGAACATGTAATACCTCCCTGTACTGTAGGGGGCGCTACCAGACACCAGTCAGTGCATACACTTCAGTAATACAGGTAAAGAGTAGTACAGAACATGTAATACCTCCCTGTACTGTAGGGGGCGCTACCAGACACCAGTCAGTGCATACACTTCAGTACTACAAGGGTTTTACCAGTAAAGTCCATTCTGATTGGACTGTCTGTACATTGTATGTTGAGTCTGGTTACTAGTTACAATGGTCCAGAAAAGACCATTGTATGGTGAAACTATTGTATGTTGAGTCCATTGTAAGTTGAGATATCACTGTGTATATATAACTTGATTGACATGTTCCTCTTTGAGACTTTCTATTATACTCAGAAGATATCTAGGGATCTTGGTTAGCTTTTTTGATGGTGTACTGTGGCTTTTAAGTCTCTTGCTAGTTTTGCTTTTGCTTTGAAGTGGTTACCTTGTGTGTTCCCTGTGATTCGAGCTGCTGAAGTGCTCTCTGTCTTTCACCTTTTTAAATTACATCATGTCAACTTCTGCTAAAATAACAGGCGCCATGATGCTGCTCCTGTCGTATTATCACTACAGGAATAATGATAATGCATGTGGTTTTAATACTTTAGCCTAGTGGTTTCCAACCTGTGGCAAAACTATAAATCCTAGCATTCCTGGACAGCCGATGGCATGCAGCTGGTTGTAGTCTGGCAATGGCTGGTGGGCCATATGTTGTAGACCTCTGGAGCCCACTGTACCACAGAAGGTGGCAACTTGGCATTTTAGTGGCCAGTTGTTAGCTTTCATGTAAAGCATTAGTGGAATACTTGCCTTTTTGGTTCATGCTGAATGACTTTTCTGTAATAACTTGAATTCATACAAGGATGCATACGCACTATACTTTGTGCCTCCTGCTGGTGACATATCCCCACTGGTGACATATCCGTGCCTGACCCCGTTCAGTGCAGTGACCTGAAATGAGTGGCTTAGTGATTCCGCAGGCGATTTTGAGATGCTTCTGCCAGATCCATGCCACGGTGGCAGAAAACCTGCTGAGAATTCACCGTAAGATTAGTTGACAGTACAGCAAATAACACACAAGCTGAAATCCTCGGTGACAGTGGTAGGAAGAGCTTCTATCAAAGAGTGTATGTATATTATAAATAATAAATAAAAAAATAATTAAAATAAATATACAGTGGTCCCTCAACATACAATGGTAATCCGTTCCAAATGAACCATCGTTTGTTGAAACCATTGTATGTTGAGGGATCCGTGCAATGAAAAGAATAGGAAGTTGTACTCGCCTGTCACCGCTGCCCTGGATGTCTCCCTCCATCGCTGTCCCCGGGGTGTCCCCGACGCTCCGGACATCTCTGCCTCCCCGGCATCCTCGCTCTCAATCGCCGCCATCATGTCACTACGCACGCCGCTCCTATTGGATGACGGGACGGCGTGCGTGGCGACGTAATGCCGACGATGCAGGGAATCCCGAAGATGACGCTCCAGAGCCCCGAGGACAGGTAAGAGATAATCACCGGGGCACTGTAAACGGCTATTCGGTGGCAGCTGAAACAGTCAGCGCTGCCAGATAGCCGTTTATGCAATTGCCCCGACATACAAAAGCATCGTATGTTGATGCTGCCACTGAGAGGCCATCGCATGTTGAAATTATCGCATGTCGGGGGGGGGGGGGGGGGGGGGGTCACTGTAGATAGATGCAAAATCAAAAAATGTTGCAGAATCTTGTAATACCTCTCTTTTTTTATTGGACTAACAGAATTTTGTAGAGAAGCTTTCGGGATTCCTCCCTTCATCAAGTCTAAAGCAAATCTAAGCTCTAAGCGGAAGACACAGGTGACATCTTACAAATATGCAGGGGTTAAGACAATGGATGCTGAGAATTATCATGAAGATGGGCCATAAATTGTCCTGCTAGAAGAACATAGACTAAATAGATAAGGATAAGAAAAAGGAGGAGGGAGCAAGGTTATAAGACAGTACAGGATAGAAGAGAAGACAGTACAGCACAGGTTATAAGAGAAGACAGTACAGTACAGAATAAGAGAAAGCGGTACAGCACAGAATATAAGAGAAGACGGTACGGGGCAGGATATAAAAGAGAAGACAGTACAGGGCAGGATATAAAAGAGAAGACGGTACAGGACAGGATATAAAAGAAGACGGTACAGGACAGGATATAAAAGAGAAGACGGTACAGGACAGGATATAAAAGAGAAGACGGTACAGGACAGGATATAAAAAAGACTGTACAGGACAGGATATAAAAAAGACTGTACAGGACACGATATAAAAGAGAAGACGGTACGGGACAGGATATAAAAGACTGTATGGGACAGGATATAAAAGAGAAGACGGTACGGGACAGGATATAAGACTGTATGGGACAGGATATAAAAGAGAAGACGGTACGGGACAGGATATAAAAGACTGTACGGGACAGGATATAAAAGAGAAGACTGTACGGGACAGGATATAAAAGACTGTATGGGACAGGATATAAAAGAGAAGACGATATGGGACAGGATATAAAAGACTGTATGGGACAGGATATAAAAGACTGTATGGGACAGGATATAAAAGAGAAGACTGTATGGGACAGGATATTAAAGACTGTATGGGACAGGATATAAAAGACTGTATGGGACAGGATATAAAAGACTGTATGGGACAGGATATAAAAGAGAAGACGGTATGGGACAGGATATTAAAGACTGTATGGGACAGGATATAAAAGAGAAGACGGTACGGGACAGGATATTAAAGACTGTATGGGACAGGATATAAAAGAGAAGACGGTACGGGACAGGATATAAAAGACTGTACGGGACAGGATATAAAAGAGAAGACGGTATGGGACAGGATAAAAGACTGTATGGAACAGGATATAAAAGAGAAGACTGTACGGGACAGGATATAAAAGACTGTACGGGACAGGATATAAAAGAGAAGACGGTATGGGACAGGATAAAAGACTGTATGGAACAGGATATAAAAGAGAAGACTGTACGGGACAGGATATAAGACTGTATGGGACAGGATATAAAAGAGAAGACTGTACGGGACAGGATATAAAAGAGAAGACAGGATAGGAGAATTGTTGATGCTTGAGAATGGTGGTGTGAGAACACCGAAACACAGCACTTTATGTTCCTGGAATAAATTCCTGATAGATATATATCTCTATATCTGTAAAAATAAAGGGAACACTTAAACAACACAATGTAACTCCAAGTCAATGACACTTGTGTGAAATCCCATTGTCCACTCAGGAAGAACACTGATTGACAATCAATTTCACATGTTGTTGTGCAAATGGAACAGACAACAGGTGGAAATTTGGGCAATTGGCAAGACACACCCAATAAAGGAATGGTTCTGCAGGTGGTGACCACAGACCAGTTCTCAGTTTCTATCTTCCTGGCTGATGTTTTGGTCACTTTTGAATGCTGGCGGTGCTTTCACTCTAGTGGTAGCATGAGACGGAGTCTACAACCCACACAAGTGGCTCAGGTAGTGCAGCTCATCCAGGATGGCACATCAATGCGAGCTGTGGCAAGGAGGTTTGCTGTGTCTGTCAGCGTAGTGTCCAGAGAATGGAGGTGCTACCAAGAGACAGGCCAGTACATCGGGAGACGTGGAGGAGGCCATAGGGGGGCAACAACCCAGCAGCAGGAACGCTACCTCTGCCTTTGTGCAAGGAGGAGCAGGAGGAGCACTGCCAGAGCCTGCAAAATGACCTCCAGAGGGCACAAATGTGCATGTGTCCACTCAAACGGTCAGAAAGAGACTCCATGAGGGCTGTATGAGGGCCCGACGTCCACAGGTGGGGGTTGTGCTTACAGCCCAACACCGTGCCGGACGTTTGGCATTTGCCAGAGAACACCAAGATTGGCAAATTCACCACTGGCGCCCTGTGCTCTTCACAGATGGTAGCAGGTTCACACTGAGCACATGTGACAGACGTGACAGAGTCTGGAGACGCCGTGGAGAACATTATATTGCCTGCAACATCCTCCAGCATGACCGGTTTGGCGGTGGGTCAGTAATGGTGTGGGGTGACATTTCTTTGGGGGGGCCGCACAGCCCTCCATGTGCTTGCCAGGGGTAGCCTGACTGCCATTAGGTACCTAGATGAGATCCTCACCTTGTGAGACCATTTGCTGGTGCGGTTGGCCCTGGGTTCCTCCTAATACAAGACAATGCTAGACCTCATGTGGCTGGAGTGTGTCAGCAGTTCCTGCAGGAGGAAGGCATTGGTGCTATGGACTGGCCGCCCGTTCCCCAGACCTGAATCTGAATGAGCACATCTGGGACATCATGTCTCGCTCCATCCACCACAGACTGTCCAGGAGTTGGCGGATGCTTTAGTCCAGGTCTGAGAGGACATCCCTCAGGAGACCATCCCCCACCTCATCAGGATCATGCCCAGGCGTTGTAGGGAGGTCATACGGGCACGTGGAGGCCACACACACTACTGAGCCTCATTGGGACTTGTATTAAGGACATTACATAAAGTTGGATCAGCCTGTGGTGGGGTTTTCCACTGTGATTTTGAGGGTGACTCCATATCCAGACCTCCATGGGTTGATAAATTTGATTTCCATTGATAATTTTTGTGTGATTTTGTTATCAGCGCATTCAACTATGTAAAGACGAAAGTATTTCATACGATTAGTTCATTCATTCAGATCTAGGATGTGTTATCTTAGTGTTCCCTTTATTTTTTTGAGCTGTGTGTATGTGTGTAATATATATATATATAGGTATACAAAATTTATTTTTTTCTTTTATTATATTCACACACCCTGAAATAAGTCTTTATATATACATATATTAAATATATATTTAAAATAATCCGTTATATTAAATATAATCCATAAGACTGGTTAGTATGAGCCAGCTCTTCACCCCTAGATGTTGGCACTAGGACGCCTGCCTGAGCATTGAGTTTGTATTTCAAGTCTTTCCCTTGCGAACTAGCTTTCCTTTTGAACATTGTTTCCAAATCAATGCATCTCCAGCTATCGCAAGACTACAACTCCCAGCATGCCCAGATAGCCTTTGGCTGTCTGGGCATTCTGGGAGTTGTCGTTTTGCTACAGCTGCATGCACGGTGGTTAGAAGACACTACTTTAGAAGGAAAAGTTCTGGCGTGAGCGCCTTCTTTGAGTCGGTACCCTGTAAGCCAGCATTTCTCAACCTCTGACTCTCCAAAGTCACACCTACCATCATACCTAAATAGCAACGTCCAAATAGAAAACACAGGTGAGCCGGCATTGCTCCACCCTCGGACAATGCTGCGAGACAGACCGGAATATATCCAGATGACCTGAACGCCTTATGCTACAGGTGTGTAGGTGATGCTCAGTCCTAAAAGAAGATATGGCAATAATACGGAAGAAAGATGAATGACGGCACTCACCGGTACAAAACGTCTTTATTTCTCCATAAAATCACAGGAACACAAGCAGGTCAGGGGGTGCGGGAGAGGCGGTGGGTGTGCGGGACATGACGTTTCGTGCGTAAAAACGCCACGGCAAGAGGAAGTGCGTTTTTACGCACGAAACGTCACGTCCCGCACACCCACCGCCTCTCCCGCACCCCCTGACTTGCTTGTGTTTCTGTGATTTTATGGAGAAATAAAGAAGTTTTGTACCGGTGAGTGCCGTCATTTATCTTTCTTCCGTATTAATACCTAAATAGCCTTCATTTTGCTGTTTCCTCCAGGAGGAAGAAACCTCGCACAAGTGCCACCTGTAGGTAGCTGCCATCTGAACCCTTATTCCCCAGCCTGTGGCTCTCCAGCTGTTGCAAGAAATACAGCTCCCAACCTGCAGCCTTCCAGCTTTTGTAGAACTACAACTCTAGGCATGACCCCGGGCGACTTGTAGTTTCAAAACAGCTGGTGGGCTGCAGCTTGGACACTTTACACATTCTTATCCTATAGAATGCTTTGCCTGTAAGACTCCCTACACCGGCTGGATCTCCAGTCAATACTGGCGTCTCCAGTTCCTATACATACTGGGTGAATTGGTTCTTAAGCCGCCCATAGACGTGATGTCTAGTAGGCTACTAGTTGTCGCTCCACAATGGTTATTGGCTGGGCATGTATGCAGGCCTCACTCATTGCCATATACCTTCATATGGCTGAAGCTGCCTCCAGTCTTATGTCTATGGCCTGTGTGTGTGTGGTGTAATGTACGTAGGCATCGTCCTCCAGACATTCTCATCCATACTGCCGGCGCCTAATAAAGTTGCAGGTACGTTCTCGGCTGCTCAGGGATCACATTGATGGCGACGTGCGCAGGCTGCTATTTGCTTAGCAATTTGTCAAATGCCTCTTGTCGTTTTTAGTGCCGAGCTTCTAGTTAGTTGCTATGGGCTGCGGCACGTTGCCACCACTTTTCCTATGGCGGATTATTGAGTGGCTGCAATTGTATATTAGAGTGGAGAGACAAATGGTCTCAGGAGATTCCATAATGATGGTCTTTAACACCTTAACGACCATGGATGTGGATGTGTCCAGGCAGGATGCACGTTCCCGCACCAGGACGAGTATACACATCCGGGGGGGGGGGGGGGGGGGGGGTCGGAGATGCACATTTCCGCACCAGGACGAGTATACACGTCCATGGTTCTCATGGGTGCTGCCCAGTTCACCCACGAGATTGCTGCAGGGACTCTGCTGTAACACAGGGGCTTGCCACACTGCCGGGACCGAAGAAAACTTCGAGTCCCGGCAGTTTAACCCTTACAGCTGCGGTCTGAAGCGACCGCGAGCTGTAAGGAGTTTTGACAGAGGAAGGGGGCTTCCTCTGTCTCCTGTAGCATCCCGCAATGATCGCGGGGTGCTGCATGTTACCTGGGAAGCCGGGGGTCTTTACAAGGACCCCCAGGTCTGCCCCGGTTATTGCCTGTCAGGTATGCCAGAGGCACTTCCTGATATGCTGCCTGCCAGTGTAAAACTAGTAGGCAGCATATAACTGCAATGCTTTGGAATACAAACTATTCCAAAGCATTAAAAAAAAGTGTGTATATAAAAAAAAAAATGAATAATAATATAATATAAGTGTGAAAAAAGTGTAAAATAAATAAATGTATTAAATGGAGATAATGAAAAATTAAATGCATAATGTGTAGGATCACACGCCGCATATCCGCAGTATATTACATGCTGTGGATGCCCGTCAGCAGTCACAATAATGATCTCCCTGCTGCGGCTAGGTAGCTTTGTGTGTCCACTCATAGCGGCGGATTTCCCGCCGTCAGTCATGAGCGGACACACTGAGCTACCCAGCCACAGCCGTGATCTCGCCATTGTGACTGCCGGGGGCATCCGCGGTGTGAAATATGCTGCGGATGCACTCTGTGACCCCTACACTGCGTCCCGGTCATTCTGCATTTCAGTAGTATGTTAGAGGTATCCGTCAGCATCACGTCAAAGACAAAAAAGATTGACGTATACTGTAGCAGCTCCATTTATTTCTGAATGAGACTACTACAGTATACATTGGCATCCCTTTTTTGACATAACAGGCACCTATACTGCAGAAATGCAGTATGGACTATCACCAACCCCTTTCTTACCCTCCAACAAAATAAACCAGTTTTTTTTTTCAAGGCTTTTTTATTTTTTATTTTATTTTTTTTTTTAAACCCGGTGATGGATATATTGGCCATGAGTGGGTGCTTATTCCCACAACATGATGGCTATATCCATCAGGATCTTTATAAGGGGTACTGCGGCCCTGAGGCATCTTATCCTCTATCCAAAGGATAGGGGATAAGATGTCTCACTGCTGGGGACCCCCGCAATCTTGTATTCGCCACCCACCTGTTTGAGCTGCACGCTGCGGTGCCAGCTCACAAATAGCCGGGTGGTGTTTCCAAAATGGGGTCACTTCTGGGGGTGCTGTATTTTTCTGACAGCTAGAATGCTTTGCAAGATGAAGTGAGGACCAAAATTTGTATAATGATATCCTGAAAGACAAATGGTGCTCCTCTCCTCGTTTTGGGTCCCACCATGTGGCCATACAAACAAATATGGTCTAAGCGGGGGTATTACCGAACACAGGATGAGCAGCGTAATAAAATATGGGGCGCATTTTCTACTTTTCAGATGCAATGTACAAAAAATATGTCCCACAAATGATGCATTTGTGAAAAAATAAAGAAAATTAGAATTTTTCCACTGACTTTGTAACCATTCCAGCCATACAAAAAGGACTCTAAGTACTCCCTTTTGGGCTAGGTGAATACCTTAGGGGGTGTAGTTTCCAAAATGGCATCACTTGTGGGGGTTCTGTATGGTTCTGGCAGCTAAAACCCTTTGCAGGCATGAAGTGCGGCCTATAATCCATCCGGCCTAAAATAATGCCCTGAAAGCCAAATGGCGCTCCTCTATTTCTGGGTCCTACCATGCGGCTAAGGAACCACATATGGCCTAAGTGGGGGTATTTCCAAACATGGGCGGAGCAGCTTAATATAGGGTGCATTTCTTTCAATATCAGAAGCGATGTACAAAAAATCTGCCCCACAAATGATGTATTTGTGAAAAAAAGCAAATTTCGAATTTTTAACACTGACTTTGTAATAATTCCCGCCAAAAAACTATGGTGTTATAATAATCACTGTACCCCCTAGCGAATACCTTGAGGGGTCTAGTTTTTAAAATGTGGTCATTTGGAGTGGGGGGGGGGGGGGTTTACTATGTTCTACCACCTTCAAGTTTCTGCAAACCTTGGGGGGGGGGGCATCCATCCATCCATCTTCACTGCAGGGATGTCCGCATTCCGGTGGGAAGGGTGAGCCGGTCCGGGCCGTCCATCTTCACCGGTAGGCCCTCTTCTCCGCTCCGGGCCATCCCCGGACTAGTGACGCTGCATTGACGACGACGCACACGGACGTCCCTGCCTGTCATCGTCAATACAGCGTCACTAGTCCAGGGACGGCCCGGACCGGAGAAGAGTGCCTCCCAGTGAAGATGGATGGCCCGGACCGGCTCACCCTCCCCACCGGAATGCGGACGGTCCTTGTATTGAAGATGGACGGCCTGGCTCAACCTCCCCACCCTCCCCGGACGGTCCCTGCAGCTACTAGAGCAACAACTGGGGAGATGAGAAGACGACGAAAGGGGGGTCTGGATGATGACAGGTGGTGATATGGACAGGGGGGGGGGGGGGGGGGGGGTTGGTCTGGATGATGACAGGGGAGGGGTCTGGATGATGACAGGGGAGGGGGGATGATGGATGATGTATTTCCCACCCTAGACTTATACTTGAGTCAATAACTTTTCCTGGGTTTTTGGGGTGAAGTTAGGGGCCTCAGCTTATATTCGGGTCGGCTTGTACTCGAGTATATACGGTAAATTGTTGGGCTTCTAATTCATTTAAAATGTTAATTAAAAACAAAAGAAATGCTTTCAAAAAGTAGACCTCTGAGTAGAAGTTTCATAAACTATGTGGTCACAAAGTAATAAGTATATGCAACCTATTAGTGTTAAAATAGTACTAATAATTTTTTTTGGTTAAATTTCATGTAAAAAAAAAAAAATAAATAAATAAATATATATATATATATATATATATATATATATATATAATTAATATGATATCGGCTTACTTTTACTATGTACATGAAGGACAACTTGTGACAAAAAAAAGTCAGAATTATCGTGATTGGCAAAACGTTACCAGTGTTATTCTCTAATAAAGTCAGACATCCCCGATTTGGAAAAACGGGCCTGGTCTTTCAGGGGCATACAGGTTTACTTGTATTGGTCCTTAAGGGGTTAAACCGCCGCCCTCCGAATGGTGCAAAACTACAACTCCCAGCATGCCCGGACAGCCAACGGCTGTCCGGGCATGCTGGGAGTTGTAGTTTTACACCAGCTGGAGGTAGCTGTAGTGGTTATTGATCTCCAACCTGCGACTCTCTAGCTGTTGCAAAATGACAACACCCAGGATGCCAAGACTGCAGAAGGCTGTCTGGACGTGCTGGGAGTTGTAGTTTTGCAACAGCCATAGGTTGGAGATAAACGTCGTAGATCACCACTTTTGTGTATGCAGTGTTTTTGCTTTTCTTGCGCGATTGCATCCGAGCCAGTCTTTTCTCATGTTGCACATGTTCTTGTACAATTGCTTTACGCTTTTGCGTTTTCCATTCTTTTTTTAGATGGGACTCCAAGGCAACAATGGCCCTTTTGGACAAACGTTCAACCAATCACCGGGGCAGCAAATACGAGCCCAGGGAGTAAATCCTCAGCTTCCCACCAAGCCTGCCATGGCAAATAACCTTACTCCGTTCCCTTCTGATATGAAAAGCTCACCTGTCGCCAATGTTCCTAATATGGCAAGTACCAAGTGGCTCCGTTATATCGGTTGTGGGAAATTACGAACAGGAGTACATTATAAATAAAAAAAAAAAATATATTTCCTCTCAGCAACATTTATTAAGCTAACAGGTCGTTAGTGTACTTTATGATCATAGTGTGTGTGTGTGTGTGTGTGTATATGTATAGAGAGACGTGTAGAGAGAGAGAGAGAGAGACACGTGTAGGGGGAGAGAGAGAGACGTGTAGAGACACACACATTCACACACTGGGGCAAAAAAGTATTTGGTCAGCCACCAATTGTGCAAGTTCTCCCACTTAAAAAGGTGAGAGGCTGTAATTTCCATCATAGGTTATAACCTCAACTATGAGAGACATAATGAGAAAAAAAATCCATAAAATCACATTGTCTGATTTTTAAAGAATTTATTTGGAAAATTATGATGGAAAAATAAGTATTTGGTCAATAACAAAAGTTCATCTCAATACTTAATATAACCTTTGGCAATGACTGAAGTCAAAGGTTTTCTGTAAGTCCTGTAAGCTTTTCACACTTCTTGCTGTTATTTTGGCCCATTCCTCCATGCAGATCTCCTCTAGAGCAGTGATGTTTTGGGGCTGTCACTGAGCAATACGGACTTTCAACTCCATCCAAAGGTTTTCTATGGGGTTGAGATCTGGAGACTGGCTAGGCCACTCCAGGACCTTGAAATGCTTCTTACGAAGCCACTTCTTCGTTACCCGGGCGGTGTGTTAGGGATCATTGTTATGCAGAAAGACCCAGCCACGTTTCATCTTCAATGCCCTTGCTGATGGAAGGAGGTTTTCACTTAAAATCTCACGATACATGACCCGATTCATTCTTTCCTTTACAAGGATCGGTCATCCTAGTCCCTTAGCAGAAAAACAGCCCCAAACATGTCTCCACCCCCATGCTTCTCAGTAGGCATGGTATTCTTTAGATGCAACTCAGCATTCTTTCTCCTCCAAACACGACGAGTTGAGTTTTTACAAAAAAGTTCTACTTTGGTTTCATCTGACATTCTCCCTATCCTCTTCTGGATCATCCAAATGCTCTCTAGCAAACTTCAGACGGGCCCGGACATGTACTGGCTTAAGCAGGAGGACACGTCTGGCACTGCATGATTTGAGTCCCTGGCGGTGCAGTGTGTTACTGATTGTAGCCTTTGTTACTTTGGTCCCAGCTTTCTGCAGGTCATTCCCTAGGTCCCCCCTTGTGGTTCTGGGATTTTTGCTCACTGTTCTTGTGATCATTTTGACACCATGGGGTGAGATCTTGTGTGGACCCCCAGATCGAGGGAGATTATCAGTGATCTTGTATGTCTTCCATTTTCTAATAATTGCTCCCACAGTTGGTTTCTTCACACCAAACTGCTTGCCTATTAGAGATTCAGTCTTCCCAGCCCGATGCAGGTCTACAATTTTGTTTCTGGTGTCCTTCGACAGCTCTTTGGTCTTGGCCATAGTGGAGTTTGAGTGTGACTGTTTGAGGTTGTGGACAGGTGTCTTTTATACTGATAACAAGTTTAAACAGGAGCCATTAATAAGGTAAGGTGAGTGGAGGACAGTTCCCACACGGCGTATACGCAGCGTATTTCATGCTGCGCAAAATTTATGGTAGCAGCGGGAAACACGCTGCGTGTTCCTTGCTCACTATACACACAGGGCTTTCCGGCGGTAGCCCTATGTGTGCAGTGAGTTTTGGAGGCGGAGCCGCACATCACAGTCACGCCGGCACACAGCCCCGCCTCCAAAACTCACTCACTCAATGGGCTGCCGCCGGAAAGCCCTGTGTGTATAGTGAGCAAGGAATACGCATTGTATTTCCCGCTGCTGCCGTAAATTTTGCGCAGCATGAAATACGCAGCGTATACGCCAGGTGGGAACGCACCCTTAAAGAAGTTACAGGTCTGTGAGAGCCAGGAATCTTGCTTGTTTGTAGGTGACCAAATACTTATTTTCCACCATAATTTTCAAATAAATTCTTTAAAAATCAGACAATGTGATTTTATGGATTTCTTATTATGTCTCTCATAGTTGAGGTTATAACCTATGATGACAATTACAGGCGCCGCTCATCTTTTTAAGTGGGAGAACTTGCACAATTGGTGGCTGACTAAATACTTTTCTGCCCCACTGTGTGTGTGTGTGTGTGTGTAGATAGCGCTATATATATAATAATATAATTTACACATTTTTTTATTTTATCTTTTTTTACTTTCTATTCCTTGCTCTTTTTTTTTTTCCAGTCTCCTTTGCAAGCGCAAGTTCAACAAGTGGGCCTAGGCACTACACCCTCTATGGGGACCGGCCCCACGGCCGACCCAGAAAAACGCAAACTCATCCAGCAGCAACTCGTTCTCTTGCTGCACGCCCACAAATGTCAACGGCGCGAGCAAACCAATGGTGAGATGCGGGATTGTGCCCTTCCCCACTGCCGTACTATGAAGAACGTGCTGAATCACATGACTCACTGCCAAGCCGGGAAAGCTTGCCAGGGTAATCAGTTTCATAATGTGGTGGCGTTCACGTTGTATTGGTATTTGGTGATGCGGAGGTATAATTTTTACAGTTTTTATTTTTTTATTGTTTTTTTTATTTTATTTTTTTTTCCTTTCCATAGTTGCTCATTGCGCTTCCTCCAGACAAATAATTTCTCACTGGAAGAACTGTACGCGGCATGACTGTCCTGTGTGCCTCCCTTTGAAGAATGCCAGCGACAAAAGGAACCAACAACGTGAGTATTTGATGTGCTGCTTTTACCAGTCACTTCTATGGCCCTTGCTGTGGCTTTCTAAAGGTGGTCACACATTAGAACATTGTTTGCCACAACCAGGGTGCCACCAGCTGTTGCAAAGCTACATATCCCAGCAAGCCAGGACAGCTGTTGGCTGTCTAGGCATGCTGGGAGTTGTAGTTTTGCAACAGCTGGAGGCACCTTGGTTGTGGGAATTATTGGATTAGATAAACTTGGTTTCAGATATTTCTGTGCTGCTGAAAAGAATGAGATAAACTTGTGTCAGAGATGTCTGGCAGTGGATTATAATCCTCTCCAGATGAACATGCATGCACTGCCAGGCAGAAGTATGTGTGTGTAATTGGAGATTCGGGAGGAATAGCGAATTTTTGCCTACCTTAAAGGGGTACTCCGTTGCTAGACATCTTATCCCCTATTCATAGGATAAGGGATAAGATGTCTGGGGACCCTACCTATGGGTAGGGGATAAGATGTCTAGCAATGGAGTACCCCTTTAAAGAGGTACTTCAGCGTTCTGGAGATCGCAGGGGGGCAAGCCTCTGAGATCCACCATGATCTCCAGAACAGGGCCCCTGGACAGCACTTGCTCCATGAATTGTTTATAGAAGCTCCGCAGATATTCATGTACAGCACTGGTGTATCTCTTGTGCTGTTATAGATAATGCATTGAGCGCGTGCCGCATGCACTGGGAACATTCGGGGCCCCTTTCTAAAGGTTGTGGGGGTTCACAGAGCTCCTGCGATCAGGCACCCATCCCCCGTCCTTAGGATAGGGGATATATTTGTAAACGCTGGGGCACCTCTTTTAACGCTGGATTTACAAGTCGTAGCCAAAACCAGGTTTGAGACCAACACAGAGAAACTAATTGAAAGATTTTGTACTTTTTTGAACCCCCTCCTGATTTTAGTCAAAACTACTAACAAAAATGTGTGAACGTAGCCCAACACACAACCTATTTTTCAGTAACTGTTATACAGCCCCCTCTTCTAGCCATCAATTTTAGTTATGTTCGGGTGTATTTACACATACAGTATCCTGCGCATATTTGCTGCAGAATGGAAGCTGTGTTTAGTCACTTTATTTACCTAGAACTCTGCAGCTTCAAATATGCACGGGATACTGTACATATGGATACACCCTTAAAGGAAAACTGTCAGCTTGCTCCCCCAGCACTAACCAGCGGTACTGACTGTTAGTGCGGGGCACGATGATCAGTTTGTTGCCTACCATGCCCGGATCCACCCTGCCATTCGGCCGAAATGTTCGTTTTTCTGTATGTGCTAACTGGCACTCTGAAGTCAGCGCCGCTCGTCCGTAGCGCTGTCCAGCTCATTAATATTCCTCCCCTCCCTCCGCCTCTCACTCTTCATTACATAGTGCGGAGGAGAGGGAGGAATATTGATGAGCTGGGCAGCGCTGCAGACGAGCGGCGCTGACTTCAGAGTGCCAGTTACCCTGCCTGTGCCAGTTAGCACCTAATTAGCATATACCAAAAAATGAAGATTTTGGAAGGAAGGATCCGGGCACAGTAGGCATCAAACTGATAAGCGTCCCCCGCACTACCACCCAGTATCACTGGTTAGTGCGGGGGGGGGGAAGCTCACCATTTTCCTTTTTAAGAGGTTATTGTGAATGCACCTGGTAAGAAAACTGCAGTCTAGAAGTACTGAAATGATTCCAGATTGAGGAGTGCTTTAAGATGGGTACAGCTGACATACAACACCGACTCACCTGTGTTTCTGTCTTCCCAGCCATCCTTGTATCCCCTTCCAGCGGAGTGCAGAATCCCATCGGTGCAGTGGGGGGAACCCAACAGACCGCTCCTACAATCAACAGCCCTAATCCTATTGACCCCAGCTCCATGCAAAGGGCATACGCTGCACTGGGTCTTCCATACGGTAACCAGTCTCAGGGCCCTGGGCAGCAGCAGGCACAGTCTCAAGTTCATCAGCAGATACGTGGCATCAATGCACTGAGTAAGAGACTGTTTGATAATATTTGTAATATGGCGTACACATGAACTGATGTGGCTAGTATGGATTTGTGAATCCTCTTTAATCACAATTATTTTTTTCTGTTTGCCATCTAGGTGGTAATCAGATAAACCTCTCTGCCAGCGGGATGGCTACAGAACAGACTAGCCTGATCTCTGAAGCTTCTCTTCCCACTGCCCTGGCAAATACAAAGTGAGTGAATATATCCAGTGTAAATCTACTAGTCATGAGGGATAGTAACTAGAATCAAGAAGATTGTGCTGTACCTGGATGTAGGAAGACATGTACTTCTTGCTCTTGTACAGGCTGTACTTGTATTCCCACCATAAAGATCAGTATTTTCTAATTGGTGTGCCTCCAGCTGTTGCAAACTACAACTCCTAGTATGCCCGGACAGCCTACTGGGAGTTGTAGTTTTGCAACAGCTGGAGGCACACTGGTTGGGAAACACTGAAATTTCACCTATTGTTATGACATGCTATCACTATGGCAGTGTTTCCCAACCAGGGTGCCTCCAGCTGTTGCAAAACAACTCCCAGCATGCCCGGACAGCCATCAATCTTCGGGGGAGACCCCCCCCCCCAATCAATCTTTGGGGGAGACCCCCAATCAATCTTTGGGGGAGACCCCCCATGAGTCATAAAGTGATAGCTATTTATATGGAAATACCCCTGTAAGCGAACTCTGTACAAAATCTTTTCTTCTTTTGCAGCTCCTTGTTGAGTGATGGTAACAATCCCAGCACTGTTGGCAACTTAGGTACCATGCCTACAGCAGCACCACCATCTTCAACGGGGGTAAGGAAAGCCTGGCATGAGCATGTGACCCAGGACCTCCGAAACCATCTAGTCCACAAATTGTAAGTAAAGCCTGTGAATTTTTGCGATTATTTTTTATGTACTCATATTGGTTGCCTTGAATTTCTGTTGTTTCCCGTCTTGCAGAGTCCAAGCAATCTTCCCCACTCCTGACCCTGCTGCCCTGAAAGATCGCCGGATGGAAAATCTGGTGGCTTATGCAAGAAAAGTGGAGGGTGACATGTACGAGTCAGCCAACAGTAGGGTAAGTGCGATTAAATACAAACTATTAGTGCTGCCATAGTGCACAGAGTCTTTGTCATTGGTCCTATACACAGATTGCTGGAGAAAAACAGGTAAATCCAGCAGGTGCAGTTTAAAACTTTTTTTTTTTTTTTTTATTCTGATACATCTAAAATGACATATTGCAGCATAACCGCAAAAAATCAACATGTTTCTGCCGCCTTCCCACCGTTAAAGGAGTAGTCCAGTGCTGGAAAACGCATCCCCTATCCTAAGGATAGGGGATAAGTTTTTGATCACGGGGGTCCGAGCGCTGGGGCCCCCCCATGATCTCCTGTAAGGGGCCCCAGCTTGCTGGCCAGATAGCGCGTGTTGACCACTGCACGAAGCGGCGGCCGACACGCCCCCCTCAACACATCGCTATGGCAAAGCCAGAGATTACCGAAGGCAGCGCTTCGGCTCTGCCATAGAGTAGTATTGAGGGGCCGTGTCAGCCGCCGCTTCGTGCGGTGGTCAACACGCCCCTTTCCTGTGGGCTGCCGGGGCCCTGTACAGGAGATTGTGGGGGGGCCCAGCGGTCGGACCCCCCGCGATCAAAAACTTATCCCCTATCCTTAGGATAGGGGAGAAGTTGTTCAGCCCTGGGTATCTCCTTTAATCACCCTCAACCATGATTAAGGGTACTTAGGTTCCAGAAACCCGTTTGTCTTTGCCAGCTTTGTGCAATATGTAATTTCTCTATCGGCTCCATTGGGGACACAGACCGTGGGTGTATCTTGCTGTCTCTAGGAGGTGTGACACTATGGTAACAAAAAAAGTCAGCTCCTCCCAGCAGGATATACCCGCTGTCAGGCCCAAGGCCTGATTATGGAAACATACATGTGCTTTATAAGACATGGGTTAGGGGTCATTCAGACAGTGTATCCTTTGTTTTTTGTGTATTGCATTTTATTGGGGGGTCTGGCTGTTAGTTTACATCTCCTTTTGAAGTCAAAGGCTTTTTTGAAGTCATTCACTCTGGTCCCATCATATAATCAAACAGATAAGGGGTCAGGAAGAGAGAAGACCCCCTGGTGGGATCAGAGGGGAGGGGGGAATGGAGTCTCCCTCCCAAGAAAGCAGATATATTTAAAACAATGCTAGACTCAGTGTGTTAAATGCTGTGCAACAAGCTGACAAGACCATCCTAAAAACAGCTGGAACTCACTCTAATGGACTGCTATATCATCATGCTGTAAGAACTTCACCTTTTGTTTTCTGAACTTGTCTTGCCAAACTCTTTTATATATTTTTGTACCTGTATGTCATTTGTTCCTGTATTTTTATATATATATAGCACTGTGATACCTTTTATCAGATTAAATGTTTCATTAATCAGCTCTGGTCTTTGATCTCTTAATATAGGAGCTCACTTTTCTGAAGGCAGCTCTGGTGGAAACACGTTTATCTAAGGGTTAATTTTGTGGCTTGCTGGGACTAGTAGTGGATACCCAGAGGTCTGGCGGCCTTAACCCTTGCACCATCACACTCTCTCTAGCGTCTTGGCTGGACAGATAGGGTGTGATCGTGACAACTGGTAGCAGCGTCGGGATATATTTAGAGATTTTTAGTGCTTGCTGGATTTTACCTGTAAGGAAATCTTGGCACTAAAAAGAAATTGCATACATATTCTTGTGTGTAAATTCCAAAGACCGAGCTCAGTGCTTTTTTAAAAGACATACAAAAAGAGTGCAAGACAGTTCTGTCCTCCCAATCACCTGTTTTACCTCCTCTGTCTCATCTCTGAAATATGGAGGCATATCACAAGCAGTCCAAGCCTGCACTGGAGCTAATGTGCCAAGAAAAGGACATCCCTACTGCAGGAAAGAACAAAGAACAACTTATTGCTGATCTTGTGGAGTTTTATGTCCGTTCAGCAGAGCTGAGTGACATGAGACAAAGTCCTACAGCTGAAACTGCCATCCAAGGACTGATATCTCCTGGGGTATACAACATTACTCCCCATCAGGACAGTACTCCCCATGAGGCCTTGGACTCTTATATGTGGACTGCCTTACAACACCATGGGAATGTGGATGCCAATATGAAACTCCAACTGCTTCTCCAGTACCAAACTGCAGAGAGAGAGGCCCAGGCACGAGCCGCAGAGAGAGAGGCCCAGGCACGAGCCGCAGAGAGAGAGGCCCAGGCACGAGCCGCAGGGAGAGAGGCCCAGGCACGAGCCGCAGGGAGAGAGGCCCAGGCACGAGCCGCAGGGAGAGAGGCCCAGGCACGAGCCGCAGGGAGAGAGGCCCAGGCACGAGCCGCAGGGAGAGAGGCCCAGGCACGAGCCGCAGGGAGAGAGGCCCAGGCACGAGCCGCAGGGAGAGAGGCCCAGGCACGAGCCGCAGGGAGAGAGGCCCAGGCACGAGCCGCAGGGAGAGAGGCCCAGGCACGAGCCGCAGGGAGAGAGGCCCAGGCACGAGCCGCAGGGAGAGAGGCCCAGGCACGAGCCGCAGGGAGAGAGGCCCAGGCACGAGCCGCAGGGAGAGAGGCCCAGGCACGAGCCGCAGGGAGAGAGGCCCAGGCACGAGCCGCAGGGAGAGAGGCCCAGGCACGAGCCGCAGGGAGAGAGGCGCAGCGAAGGCATGAACTGGAGGTTCTGAGGCTGAGGGGGGATGCTTCATCCGCACGGAGTGATGTGCAGGATCAAGGAGACCACAAACCCCCCTTGGAACATTTCCCCATGTTGGAGAAAGATGGTGATCTGGATGTGTTCCTGAGGGGATTTGAAAAGGTTTGCCGGCAGTTCCATCTACCTAAGGAACAGTGGGGACGATATCTAACCCCACGGCTGCAAGGGAAAGCTCTGGATGTGTTTGCTTCGCTTCCCTCTGAAAGTGACCAGGACATGAGGCAATAAAATCTGCCCTGCTAAAAAGTTTTAATCAGACTTCAGAGGCTTATCGGAAAAGATTAGAGATGAGCGAATTTACAGTAAATTCGATTTGTCACGAACTTCTCGGCAGTTGATGACTTTTCCTGCATAAATTAGTTCAGCTTTCAGGTGCTCCGGTGGGCTGGAAAAGGTGGATACAGTCCTAGGAAAGAGTCTCCTAGGACTATATCCACCTTTTCCAGCCCACGGGAGCACCTGAAAGCTGAACTCATTTATGCAGGATAAGCCATCAACTGCCGAGCCGAGAAGTTCGTGACGAATCGAATTTACTGTAAATTCGCTCATCTCTAGAAAAGATTTAGTACTTTGCAACAAAGCGCCACAGAAAGCTGCACTGAACATGCAGGTCAGCTAAGGACTGCATTCAGGCAATGGACTGGGGGCCTACAAGTCACTACCTATGAGGCCCTGGAGGACTTGATGGTCCTTGATCAGTTTCTCCAAACACGGAGCTTTGAAGCCAGAGAGTGGATTTTGGACCGCAAGCCCAAGACAGCCATGGAAGCAGCAGAACTTGGAGATGACTTTGCCAACAACCGGGCACCAACAGCAAAGCGTGGATCTGCACAAGCTGGAGCAAGTACCTGGAGGGGAGCCACACACCCACAGAGCACCACCAGGTCAGCTGGGAAATTCTTGCCATCATTCCCAAAAGCAACAGGAGCCACGTTGGGTCAGGGGGACACCCGCCAATGTTACAGATGCAACAATATTGGGCACCTGAGTGCCACTTGCCCCAACAAAAAGAATTCTCCACCAGTAGCTGGAGGACACACAGCCGTTCTTCTGGTGTCCGGAGCGGTGGAGAAAAGAGCGGATGACCTGCAGAGTGTAACTGTGGGTGACCGGGTGACAGTGGGTTTGTGAGATTCTGGAGCCTCCTTTACCTTGGTGTGGCCTGAAGTGGTGGATACAGAGGACATCATCCCTGATAGAACCATGGCTTTAAAAGGAATTGGAGGTGTGCGGCCTGCTGTGCCCATGGCCCGTGTGTACCTGGATTGGGGTACAGGCAAAGGTTTGCGGGAGTTGGGGGTCTCTGAGGACATCCCTGTTAATGTTCTGCTGGGGAATGATTTGGGTCGGATGCTCAGTCATTATGCTCCAGAGGACACTACCTGCACACCGGATGGGCTAGGAGAGAGCCCTGTTCATTCTGAGGTACTGTGCGAGACTTTGGGAGACTGTGAAATGTGGTAACTGGGAGGGGGTGCAGGGGATTGATAATTGTTTACCTGTGACTGAACCAGTAATGTTTTCCAAAAGTGAAGTGGGGTGTATTGTAAAATGTGGTGACAATGCATTGCCAATGCCAAAACCTAGTGGAGATGGGCTAGGGGGAGGGGTTGGTGTGCCCCTGGTGACATGTAAGGATGAGGGACCAGCAGTGACTGATATGTCCCAATCCTGTGAGCCTAAGGAGGAGGAGGGAAGGAGTGATAGCCCTGTGTATGATGCCTGTATTGTTATGTCTGGAACTGAGAGAAAGGAAGGTAAACCCCAGGGAGGCATACCAATGGTGGCAGTGGTAACACGTCAGCAGCGTGCCAGGGCTGCGGCTTTAAAAAGAAGGGAGGATGGTGATGCCAGGGGCAAGCTGTGTGACTTGCAAGCCACAGCAGAGGAAGGTGGAGATGCTAGTTCACCTGGGGGAAATGTGCTCCCTGATGCCACAAGATGGGGGGAGGGAAATGAGCATTTCCGGGAACCTCTGCGCAGTGACCCTTCTCTTGAAGGGCTGAGACAGCGTGCTGAACATACAGGTGTTGACACAGATGGGCATCGGGTATATTGGGAAAATGATATCTTGTACTGGGATTCCCTTTCCAAAGGCATGCTAGGGGCCCAGGAGAGAGAAAGGCAGTTAGTGGTTCCTAGGCAGTACAGGAAAGAGCTGCTGAGGTTGGCCCATGAGACCCCCCCTGGCAGGACATTTGGGAGTGGCCTATGCGGTCATAAAGAAGGAATGTCTTGCTGTGGTCTGGGCTTTGCAAAAATTACAGCCATACCTGTATGGCAGGGATTTTACTGTCATAACTGATCACAACCCTCTACATTGGTTGGACAGTGTGTCTGGTAACAATGGCACCTTGAAACAAATGCTAAAAACATTTGTAGAATCGGAGGGCAGAGACTGGGAAAAGTATTTACCCCATCTGTTATTTGCTTACAGGGTGGTACCCCAAGAGTCTACAGGTTTCTCGCCCTTTGAGTTATTATATGGTCACAAAGTGTGGTGACCCCTAGATTTAGTTAGGGGAGAATGGGAAGGGGGGGCTACATGCCCCTGAGACTTCTGTGGTGGAGTATGTTCTGAGATTCGGGGACAGGATGCAGGCATTGACTGGGCTGGTGCTGGTACATGACAACCTCACAGCAGCCCAGTCCAGGCAGAAGTACTAGTACGATTGCGTCAGGGAGAAATAGAGGAGTAATGGAGACAGATCTATTAGTCTGGAAAGGCAAGATCTCTCTGCCTCCATCTTAAGGGGGCGGTGTCAGGCCCAAGGTGGGATCAGAGGGGAGGGGGGAATGGAGTCTCCCTCCCAAGAAAGCAGATATATTTAAAACAATGCTAGACTCAGTGTGTTAAATGATGTGCAACAAGCTGACAAGACCATCCTAAGAACAGCTGGAACTCACTCTCATGGACTGCTATATCATCATGCTGTAAGAACTTCATCTTTTGTTTTCTGAACCTGCCTTGCCAAACTCTTTATATATTTTTATACCTGTATGTCATTTGTTCCTGTATTTTTTTATATATATATATATATATATATATATATATATATATATATATATATGTATGTGGCAGCCTTAACCCTTGCACCATCACACTCTCTCTAGCGTCTTGGCTGGACCGATAGGGTGTGATCGTGACACCCGCCTTCAGGCTCTGAGCTAGTCCGTTTTAGCTTAGTGTCTGAGGAGGTGGACATGGGCTGGATTCTCCAGTCCAGGTCATTTTGTTTTTTATTTTCCTAGTTAGGGACGTGTTAGTTTTTTATTCCATTTTGTTTTCCGTTTTCAGGTGGGGACTCGGGGACTGCGGTTCCCCGTTTCCCCATTGCGAGTGAGGGGGCACAGACATTGAATAAATGCGCTGTTAACCCCCCCTCGCCAACGGTCAGCGCCTGGGTGGTACCTCATGGGTCCGGGTCCCCTATGTCTCCGCTCGCGCATAGCAGCTAGGCGTGATGCGGGGACCATAAGTTGGCTGAAGACTTCACTGAAGACTCCATTAGGTAAGTTCTTCTGACTGAGGTAAGTACTTTTCCCCCTTTTTTTCTCCATAGGTATGGACTCGCAACCTCTGGAGACCCCCTGTTTTTGGCCCACCTTCAGTTTTATGGGGCTGCATTTTACAGGGGCTGATTCTTTTCATTGGGGGAGCAGTGGCACCTAAGGGGGCATATATTACAGGGCACTTTACTTCTGGGGGCACTTTACTAGGGGTGCGTGTGTGCTTGGTGCAATACTTCAGCGCCTTATATGCGGCTGTCTGCCGCGGCGGTGCTCGGGCCGGGGACTTCCAGCGCCGGCTTACTTTCGTTTTCCCTCAGCACCTTTATCTGCGGCTTACAGCCACGGTGCCGCTTCGAGCCGGGCGCTTCAGCGCCGGCTTACTTTCACTTACTTTTACTTTCACGTTTAGGCCGCCCGCTCTTTTCACCCGAGCGCCACGGCCGTGGCGTACATAAATCGACAGGGCGGCACTCGCAGCTCGGCAGCCATGGCCGACGTAACCAGAATTCTCTCCTGGGTGGAGAGCAAGGTTCCAGCCATTTCGGTGATCCACATTCAGGGAGTGCTCAACTGGGAGACGGACTTCCTCAGTCGGTCCTCACCCGACCCCGGCGAGTGGTCTCTTCATCCGGAGGTCTTCACCCAGCTCTGGGGCGTTTCGGACGTGGACCTCTTCACGTCCCGGCACAATCAGAAAATCATTCAGTTTGTGTCCATGTTCCGGGACCCTCAGGCTTTGGCCGTGGACGCCCTAGTGATTCCTTGGGCGCGGTTCACCCTACTTTATCTGTTCCCTCCTCTTCCACTCCTTCCCAGGGTGCTGAGGAAGCTCAAGGCAGAGGACGTCACCCCGCCATTCTGGTAGCTCCAGATTGGCCCCGAAGGTCGTGGTACGCCGACGTAGTCAGGCTCCTGGACGACGCTCCTCTGCGCCTTCTGCTCCGCCCGGATCTACTCTCTCAGGGTCCTCTTTGCCACCCCAATTTACAGTCGCTGCAAGAGTCGGTTGAGCCCGCGGGTTCTCTTCCTAAGTCATTCGCACCATGCTCAAGACTCGTAAGCCCTCCTCCGCAAGAATTTACCACCGTACTTAGCGGTCTTATTTTCGTTGGTGTGAAGCTCAGGACTTCTCCCCGGTGACCTCCTCTGTTCCCCGTCTCCTCTCCTTTTTGCAGTCCGGGTTGGAACTGGGGTTGTCTCTCAGTTCCCTTAAAGGTCAGGTTTTGGCACTTACTGGTCCTTTCCAGCGGCCCCTGGCTTCTAATCCTCATGTACGGACCTTCCTGCAAGGAGTGGCGCACGCTGTTCCTCTTTGAGCCCGTTAGAGAGGTGTCTCTCTGCGTCTTTTCTTGGAAAGTGGCGTCCCTTGTTGCTATCACCTCCATCCGGAGGATGTCTGAATTGGCAGCTCTTTCCTGCCGTTCTCCGTTTCTGGTGATCCACCAGGACAAGGTCATTTTCCGGCCAGACCCTTCCTTTTTACCTAAGGTGGTCTCAGCCTTTCATCTCAATGGGGACATTGTCCTCCCGTCCTTTTGTCCGGCTCCTTCTCATCCTAAGGAGCGCTTACTACACAAGCTGGATGTAGTTCGGGCTGTTCGGTCTTATCTCTCCATCACTTCTTCGTTTCGTCAGTGTGATTCCCTTTTCGTCCTCATGGAAGGTCGTCGCAAGGGACAACCTGCTTCCTAGGCCACAATTTCTAGGTGGATTCGGTCTGCCATTTCGGAAGCCTATCGCTGTAAGGGGAAGATTTCTCCTTTCAGGGTTGTGGCTCATTCCACTTGTTCTGTCGGGGCATCCTGGGCTCTCCAGAATAGAGCCCCGGCCTCGCAGATTTGCAAGGCGGCTACCTGGTCATCTTTGCACACTTTCTCAAGGTTCTACCGGGTTCATACTTTCACATCGGCTGATGCTAGTTCGGGGCGTAAAGTGTTGCAGGCGGCAGTGGCGGCTGTCTGCCTGATTGCTTATCTGCCCACCCAAAGGACGGCTTTGGTACGTCCCACGGTGTGTGTGTCCCAATGGAGCCGATAGAGAAAAGGAGATTTAACACTTACCGTAAAATCTCTTTCTCGATGGATCCATTGGGGGGCACAGCTCCCGCCCTTTTAGTTTTTTTTCCTTTGGTTCTCTGTCAGAGGGTGTGTTCAGTTATGTTTTTTCTTCTGGTTCTCGGACAGTTTTTTTTTTTTTTCCCTTGACCTATTGGTCTCCTCCTATTGCTCTGGAACTTAAACTGATTAGCTCAGAGCCTGAAGGCGCGTATATCCTGCTGGGAGGAGCTGACTTTTTTGTTACCATAGTGTCACACCTCCTAGAGACAGCAGCATACACCCACGGTCTGTGTCCCCCAATGGATCCTTCGAGAAAGAGATTTTACGGTAAGTGTTAAAAAAAATCTCCTTTTTAAGTGTCAGAGTAAAATTAGAAGTTTTAAATCTCCCCTGCTGGATTCATCTGCTTTTTTGATACCTGCATGATCAAAATGGTGTAGAAGACATGGTCTAATATAATCGATTTAGATCAGTGTTCCACAACCAGGGTGCCTCCAGATGTTTCAAAACTACAACTCCCAGCATGCTTGGAGTTGAAGTTTTGCAACACCTGGAGGCACCTTGCTTGAGAAACACTGATCTAGATACATGACTGACTTAGCTTTACTAAGAGTCTTGTCTGTCGTCCAGGATGAATACTACCATTTACTTGCGGAAAAAATCTACAAAATCCAAAAGGAACTTGAAGAGAAAAGAAGGTCTCGTTTGCAGAAGCAGGGTATTCTGGGCAACCAGACCGCCCTACAGACACCTGGTACACAGACTCCCGCTCTTCCACAGCCAGCTGCTGCTCTTGGCCAAGCACAGCCTGTCCGGCCAGCCAGTAAGTTTTATGGCATCCATGGACTTTTATATTGAAGACTAGTTGAACAACGTTGCAGAACAAGATGGCATTTAATTGGTTTTTGTTTGCTCCTTAGATGGCCCCCTCCCAATGTCTCCAGTTCCTATGAGTCGAATGCAGCTGCCTTCAGGTAACAAACTAATGTTCCGTGATACCCTAAATCAGTGCTTCCCAACCAGGGTGCCTCCATCTGTTGCAAAACTACAACTCCCAGGATGCCCAGACAGCCTTCGGCTGTCCGGGCATCCTGGGAGTTGTAGTTTCCCAACAGCTGGAGGCACCCTGGTTGGGAAGCACCGGCCTAAATGTATATTTTCCATCTTTAAATGCAGTGTTTCCCAACTAGTGTGCCTCCAGCTGTTGCAAAACTACAACTCCCAGCATACCCAGGCAGTATTTTGGTTGCAACAGCCGGAGGCACACTGGTTGGAAAATACGGTTTAAATGTACGTCTCAGAAATGAGGGTGTACTTCTAAAATGAGGGTGGGCAGGTTGTCTTTATACTTTATCTATCTAATGTTCTGCCAATCATTAAAGGGATTATACTCAGGAAAAAACTTTTTTATATATATAAAAGTTAGATTTTTTAATTATGAATTCAGGTAGAAGACAGACATGGTCGCACATCTACAATCTTGCACAATGATCTAATTGCTTCTCAGCATAATTTCAAAAACGAACAGGTTGTTAGTATATATGTTTTGATCAAAAAGTACAAAGCCCACTCGCCATGTCAAGGCCACCTATTTAGAGTGGGTCCCTAAGGTCCCTAGCATAAAATGGTGTACCACCGCCGCGACACCAGTGCCCACAGGGGGAACGACCCACTAGCAGAGCGGCCCCAATGCCACTCAAACCAGTCCATGGGTCGCACCTCCCCGCAGACACGGCGCCACGGCAGTAACAAACGCCGCACACCACCACACCAGTGTGAACAGGGTGCTACAGCACACTTACCATGCTCTCCCAGTCAGACTGGGAGGCTGCCAGGAAAGAAAAGGCCCATGTGTAGCTAACTACTACTTATATAGGGTTGGGCTGAGGGGGTGGGGAAGAGTGCAGACACATGTTCAAAAAAAAAGAGGGGATAGAAAACACAATGTGAATTCAGGTAGAAGATTTTTATATTAGAAGATTTTTTAATTATTTCTATTAAAAAACTTAATCCTTTCAGTACTTATGAGCTGCTGAAGTTGAGTTGTTCTTTTCTGTCTAAGTGCTCTCTGATGACACCTGTTTCGGAAACTGTCCAGAGTAGAAGCAAATCCCCATAGAAAACCTCTTCTACTCTGTGCAGTTCCCGAGACAAGCAGAGATGTCAGCAGAGAGCACTGTTCCCAGACAGAAAAGAACAACTCATCTTCAGAAGCTGATAATTATTGGAAGGATTAATAGAAGTAATTTTTCAAATCTGTTTAACTTTCTTGAGCCAGTTGATATAGATAAAAAAACATTTTTTTCCCCTGTAATACCCTTTTTAACCCTGTTAATCTAAACATCTTAGGGATGCCCTTATAGTTCGTAGAATACTAAAATGTCTAGCAATATATATCGGTTTTGCAGGGAGCATGCCTTGTTGTTCAAGAGTTGCCAGTCATGTGTATTAATGTCGGATATTACTTAATTGTTTGTAGTATATAAAATCTTCCTTCTTTCTCTTCAGGAATGAATCAGTTTAATAACTTGCCCATTGGAAATGTACAGATTCCTCCTGCTCCTATGGGACCTCGGGCAGCATCCCCACTCAACCACCCCACCCAAATGAACAACATGGGATCGGTGCCAGCTGTAAGTAACATATACACCAGGGTGCATATTGCATTAGAAAAGCTATACAGGATAAATTTTGACGGTCTGTTCACACGTACAACATATTTGATGCTTAGGATTTGAGGCTGCAGATGTTAAAGGACATCTGCAGCAAAACAAAACTTATCCCCTATCCACAGGATAAGGGGATAAGTGTTTGATCCCCGGGTGTCTGACCGCGGGAACCCCCGCGATTTCCTGCACGGGGTCTTGGCTCTCCCGTGCAGGAGGCGTGCCGGCCCCAGCATGACGCTGTGCCCTACACGCCTCCTCCATGTATCTCTATAGGAGAGGACGAGAGGCAGAGTTCGTGCCTCGCCGCCTCTCCCAGAGAACTGTATGGGGAGGAAGCGTACCGTCAACCTCAGAGGTCAACACTACGCTCATTAGCCGCTCAGAGCAGCAATGCGGGGGCCCGTGCAGGAAATCACAGGGGTCCCAGCGGTCGGACCCCCATGATTAGACACTTATCCCTTATCCTGTAGATAGGGGATAAGGTGTCTTGCTGCAGATGTCCAAGAGTACCTATCCTCAACTAAATTGTCCCTGACACTCACTAACTCTATCCCGGTCTTTATTTTGACATAAAAATTCTCATCAATACTTTTTTTGCCATTACTATGGCTGTTCAGTTCTTTTGCTGTGTGCGAGGTATTAAGGGGGAGTAGCCCGGCAGGTGCAACATCATCTGAAGCCTGGCCGGGCTCACTTCCGCCCTTCTTCCTTCTCAGTGTTTCACAACCATGGTGGCCTCCAGTTGTTGCAAAACTTCTACTAGCAGTTGGAGGCACCCTATTTGTGAAACGCTAAAGTAGCAACTTGTATGGCGATGTAAACATTAGTACACTAAGTTTTGTTGGCTGTAGAGGACCTCGATCATAGAAGGCAGACCCGATCCTCAGTCAGAGCAACACTGCACTGACATATGGCCAGCGCGCGTTCACTCTCCTTCTCAGGCAGGAAGAGCCTGATGACGTGGCCAGCCATGTCGGGAGCGCGCTCTGCTGCACGCTGTGGGGTCCCGGAACTCTTCTCTTGGGCTCGAACACGGACACTCCGACGGGTGTACGAACTCCATCTCACCAGCAAGTAAGCCTAGTAGCGCACACAGCGCTCGCTCCCGCCTTTCTGATAGGCAGAGAGCAGCGCTGTGCGCGTCACGTGTCTTTGCTGCAGTCTGAGATTTCGGACTCATGTCAAGCCAGGCATCAGTCCGATATCTATAAAAGCCTAGCGGCCGGACCATCTAGGGAGACCCCTAGTGGTAGCTTTTACAAACAGAAAATTCACTAAGAAATATAATTTTTTTAAATTATATGTATTTAGAAAAGTGTTCTAAATGCCTAAATGTTGAACATATCAAGTTATTTTCATGATATGTACTCTTTAACCCCTTAAGGACCCAGCCCATTTTTTACCTTAAGGACCCGGCCATTTTTTGCACATCTGACCACTGTCACTTTAAGCATTAATAACTCTGGGATGCTTTTACTTTTCATTCTGATTCCAAGATTATTTTTCGTGACGTATTCTACTTTGTTAGTGGTAAAATTTTGTCGATACTTCTATCATTTCTTGGTGAAAAATTGCAAAATTTGATGAGAAAATTTGAAAATTTAGCATTTTTTTTTTTTTTTTTTAAACACTCTGCTTATAAGGAACATGGACATCCCAAATAAATGATATATTGATTCACATATCCAATATGTCTACTTTATGTTGGTATCATAAAGTTGACATGTTTTTACTTTTGGACGACATCAGAGGGCTTCAAAGTTCAGCAGCAATTTTTCACAAAATTTTCAAAATCTGAATTTTTCAGGGACCAGTTCAGTTTTGAAGTGGATTTGAGGGGCCTTCATATTAGAAATACCCCATAAATTACCCCATTATAAAAACGGCACCCCCCAAAGTATGCAAAATGACATTTAGAAAGTGTGTTAACCCTTTAGGTGTTTCACAGGAATAGCAGCAAAGTAAAGGAGAAAATTCTAAATCTTAATTTTTTACATGTAATTTTTCATGTTTTAATGTTCATGTAGACCCAGTTTTTGAATTTTTACAAGGTATAAAAGGAGAAAAAGCCCCTCAATGTGTAACCCCATTTCTCCCGAGTAAGGAAATATCTCATATGTGGATGTTAAGTCATCTGTGGGTGCAGTAGAGGGCTCAGAAGGGAAGGAGCAACAATGGGATTTTGGAGAGTGAATTTTACTGTAAAGGTTTTTGGGGGGCATGTTGCATTTAGGAAGCCCCCATGGTGCCAGAACAGTAGAAGAAAAAAAAAAACACACATGGCATACTACTTTGGAAACTACACCCCTCTTGGCACGTAACAAGTGGTACTTTGAGCCTTAACACCCCACAGGTGTTTGACGACTTTTCGGTAAAGTCACATGTGTAAATGAATATATATATATTTTTCACTAAAATGCATTTTTTCCCCCCCAAATTTACCATTTTTAGAAGAGTTAATAGGAGAAAATGCCCGACAAAAGTTGTAACCCCATCTCTTCTGAGTATGGAAATACCCCATGTGTGGATGTAAAATGCTCTGCGGGTGAACTACAATGCTCAGAAGAGAAGGAGCCACATTTGGCTTTTTGAAAGCAAATTTTGCCGAAATGGTTTTTGGGGGGCATGTCATATTTAGGAAGCCCCTATGGTGCCATAACAGCTTGTTGCCACCATCTTTCCCCGCTCTGCCCGGACTTCCGGGGGGGAGGGGAGGGGGGGCAGAGCGGGGGATCTGAACTTTCACCCTCCGCACCTGCCCTGTGATTCGTCCTGACCGGCCAATCGCTGTGAATAGGAGAAGGTGGCTCCCCTGCCACCTCACTCCTATCCTTCAGGATGATTGGGGCTCTCTCTGACAGCTCCGATCATCCCTATTTTCCAGGTGACGGGGTTCCTGCTGAATGATTTCAGCAGGTATCCCAGTCCGATCCCTGCCCGGCGGGGACCAGAATTCCCACAGGCGCACAGCTATACCCTGGGTCCTAAAGTCCCAGGACATCTGGGTCCTTGAGGGGTTAAGCTTTGTTCTGTCCATTAGTTTACATTGAAATCTGTAACATGAAATCTGCTGCTTCAAATGCACAGGATGCAGTATGCGTTATTATACCCTCATTTTTTTTGTTTTTTTTTGTTTTTTGTTTTACAGATGGCAATGTCTCCTTCACGCATGTCCCAGCCGCAGACAATGATGGGTGCACATGGCAATAATCAAATGGGTCCAGCACTGACGCAAAATCAGTTCTTGCAGCAAGGACAGTTTCCGACCAGTAATGCAGGCCTAGGAGTGACGCTGGGACAGACGGGAGCGGCGGCGGCGGTGTCACAGGTTTGAGCTCCTCTCTATGCATTGTGATTGAGCACTGCTTCATAAGAATGTCTAAATGACTTCATATGTCTATATAACTTTTTCAGCAGGGACAAGCACCCACAGCATCTTTGCCAATCAGTAACTCCATGAACATAATGGGGCCTCAAACCAGTCAGCTTCAGAGGCCAGCCCTCTCCCAGTCTCCCCTCCATCAGACCCCTCCTTCAGTAAATGCTGTTGCTGCTATGCCGCCTGTTCAGCACCCAACGCCAGCAGGCATGACACCACCACAGCCAGCAGCACCAGCCCAGCCATCCACTCCGCTGCCACCAGCTGGACAGACCCCAGCTCCCACACCTGGCTCCGTCCCCAATGCCATGCAGACACAGAGCACCCCAACGGTGCAAGCTGCTGCCCAGGCTCAGCTCACTCCACAGCCTCCTACACCTGTGCCCAGCCAATCTGTGCCCACACCACAGCCATCTCAGCTGCAACCAGCCTCTGTGCATGCAGCAGCCCCTGGCACTCCAGTGAGTATATAACATTTAACAGTTTACTACAGTGTTTTCCCAACCAGGGTGCCTCCAGCTGTTGCAAAACTGCAACTCCCAGCATGCCCGGACAGCCTTTGGCTGTCCGGGCATGCTGGGAGTTGTAGTTTTGCAACAGCTGGCGGCACCCTGGTTGGGAAACACAGTTTTTTTTTACTATGATTTTTGTGATTGTCTTGATAGCTTCAGCGCACTGTTCATACTTGCATGCAATTCAGAGCTTGTTGGTTGTGTTTTTAGCTTTCCCAGGCAGCTGCAAGTGTTGACAACCGTGTGCCTACTCCTGCCTCGGTAGCCAGCACCGACAACCAGTCAGCCCCTGATCATCCGGTGATTGAGGTCAAACAAGAGATCAAAACTGAGGAGCCAGAGCCTTGTGAAAACCCAGTGGAGCCTAAAACAGAGGTAAGTATCAACCAGATTGTAGGCGTGAGTGCGCTAGAGATGAGCGAACTTACAGTAAATTCGATTCGTCACGAACTTCTCGGCTCGGCAGTTGACGACTTATCCTGCATAAATTAGTTCAGCTTTCCGGTGCTCCCGTGGGCTGGAAAAGGTAGATACAGTCCTAGGAGACTCTTTCCTAGGAATGTATCCACCTTTTCCAGCCCACCGGAGCACCGGAAAGCTGAACTAATTTATGCAGGATAAGCCATCAACTGCCGAGCCGAGAAGTTCGTGACGAATTGAATTTACTGTAAGTTCGCTCATCTCTAGAGTGCACCATAGGATTGCCTGTGCATGCATTACTGCTAACCCTTATTGTTTTGTAATTTTCTAAGTTGTCTTTGAGGCCTTTATTTGTCACAGTGAATCCCAGGTTTTCTGATGCATTGCCTTGTAAATGCTTCTCATCCTACATAGACAAAAATACAGGTGAATCTCGAAAAATTTGAATATTGTGCAAAAGTTCATTGCATTTCATTAATGCAACTTAAAGGGGTTCTCTCGTCAACTGGTGCCAGAATGTTAAACAGACTTGTAAATTACTTCTATTAAAAAATCTTTTTCTCGGTGGCTCTAAATTGGGAGACACCTTACAGATGGGTATATGCTCTTGCCACTAGGAAAATCTTTATCCTTCCAGTACTTATTAGCTGCTGTATACTGCAGAGAAAGTTCTTTTCTTTTTGGATTTTTTTTTTTCTGTCCACAGTACTCTCTGCTGACACCTCTGACCGTGTCAGGAACTGTCCAGAATAGGAGCAAATCCCCATAGCAAACCTATGGTGCTCTGGAAAGTTCCTGATACAGACAGAGGTGTCAGCAGAGAGCACTGTGGTCAGAGAAAAAAAAAATCCAAAAACTAAAGAACTTTCTCTGTAATATACAGCCGCTAATAGGTACTGGAAGGATGATGATTTTTTTTTAATAGATAGAAGTGATTTACAAATCTATTTAACTTTCTGGCATCAGTTTATTAAAAAAAAAAAAAAAAGTGTTCCAGCGGAGTACCCCTTTAAAAGGTAAGGAAGCATAAAGTGCTCCAAAATCTCCTGGTAGACGGATGCTTTGACCCTGGACTTAATGAAGCACAGTGACCAACACCAGCAGATGACATGGCTCCCCAGATCATAGTAATTTGGGGGGGGGGGGCTCTCTTTGGGGTTTTTATGAGCTGTAAGACAAAATCATCAGTTATGACACCGGCTTGAACGATCTTGCTTTGCATGTAATGAGTCTCTAATATTAGTTTCACATTTTAAGTTGAATTTCTGAAATAATGAACTTAGCATGATATTCTTATTTTTCGGGTTTCACCTGTAGGTCTTAACTAGAGGTAGGAAGGCCTGAAAATAAAATGAAAATATTGGGGGGGAAAAGCAGTTATTGAAGAAAAACAAAAATGGATTAAGGAGTATGTTCTTCTATGATCGGTTTATAACATGGTATTCAAACTACCGTATATACTCGAGTATAAGCCGATGCCCCTAATTTCACCCCAAAAACCCAGGAAAAGTTATTGACTCGACTATAAGCCTAGGGTGGGAAATACATCATCCCCCCCCTGTCGTCATCCAGACCCCCATCATTAACACCCTCATCATCATCACTCTGTCATCATCCCCCCTTCATAATCACCGCCTGTCACCCCCCCTTATCTTTACCTTGTCATCATCCCCCCCCTTCATCATCCCCCTGTTATAATCCCACACCCCCTTCATCATCACCGCCTGTCCTCATCCCACACTCCCCCTTCATCATCACTGCCTATCATCATCCACCCGTCATCATCCCACACTCCCCCTTCATCATCACCGCCTATCATCCACCCGTTATCATCCCACACCTCCCCTTCATCATCACTGCTTGTCATCATCCCCCTGTCATGATCCCACACCCCCCCTTCATAATCACCGCCTGTCATCATCCCACACCCCCCTTCATCATCACCACCTGTCATCATTCCCCTATCATCCCACCCCCCCTTCATCATCACCGCCTGTCATCATCCCTCTGTCATTATCCCA
Organism: Hyla sarda; assembly: GCF_029499605.1. Classification (NCBI taxonomy): domain Eukaryota; kingdom Metazoa; phylum Chordata; class Amphibia; order Anura; family Hylidae; genus Hyla; species Hyla sarda. Next base: position 206,708,482 of record NC_079196.1, read on the forward strand.
CACCCCCCCTTCATCATCACCACCTGTCATCATCCCCGTCATTATCCCACACCCCCCTTCATCACCGCCTGTCATCATCCCCCTGTAATTATCCCACACCCCCCCTTCATCATCACCACCTATCATCCCACCCCCTTCATCATCACCGCTTGTCAATGTCTGATTACAGTGGTCTTCAACCTGCGCACCTCCAGATGTTCCAAAACTACAACTCCCAGCATGCCCGGACAGCCATCGGCTATCCGGGCATGCTGGGAGTTGTAGTTTTGAAACATCTGGAGGTCTGCAAATTGAAGACCACTGCGCCCTTCGTTATCATCCAGCCCCACCCCCTTTAGTTTTGTACTCTCCTCCCCTCGGCGGGACGTTAGGGTGAGCTGGTCCTGGTCATCTGTGCTGCAGGGACCGTCCGGTGGGGAGGGATAGTAGTTCCAGGCTGTCCATCTTCACCGGGGGGGGGGCCTATTCTCCGCGCTTCGGGCCCGAAATAGTGATGTTGCCTTGACAACGACGCACAGGGACGTTGCTCATCAACGTCCCTGTGCGTCGTTGTCAAGGCAACATCAGTATTCTGGGGCCGGGCCCGAAGCATGGAGAAGAGGCCCCCCCCCCCCCCCCCCCCCCCCCCCGGTGAAGATGGACAGCCTGGAACTACTATCCCTCCCCACCGGACGGTCCCTACAGTACAGATGGCCTGGACCAGCTCACCCTAACGGCCCGCCGAGGAAAGGTGAGTACAAAACCAAAGGGGGTGGGGGGTCTGGATGATGACGAAGGCCGCAGTGGTCTTCAACCTGCGGACCTCCAGATGTTTCAAAACTACAACTCCCCGCATGCCCAGAAAGCCGATGGCTGTCCGGGCTTGCTGGGAGTTGTAGTTTTTAAACATCTGGAGGTCCACAGTTTGAAGACCACTGAGGGCGGAGAGTTCACTCGAGTATAAGCCGAGGGGGGGGTGTTTTCAGCACGAAAAATCGTACTGAAAAACTCTGCTTATACTCGAGTATATACGGTATTTAACATTTAGACCTTTATGAAAGACATCGAAGAATCTTTGTAAAACAAGCAAATTCTGGAATACGGTTCGAATACTGAGAACACATTTTATAAAGGGCAATAAGCATTTCTGTCTTTAGGGGCGCTGCAGGGAAAGTTTGTTTGGTTTTGGCTGGGCTCCATCTTGTTGGTATTACAGTAGTTGAGCCTGTTCTCTCAGATCGCCCGTAATGGACTATTATCTCTCGGATTCCTAATAATGTTCTCCCTATCACAGATCATGTGCACTCTTGGTGGTTCACACCACGTTTTTGCAATACAGTTCCTGTATCAGGTTTTTTATTAAAAAAACGGATTCCTCAAAATCGGACTAAACTGTATCAAAACGTGTGTACAAATTTCAACCCGTATACAGTTAAAAACCTTATACAGTTTGAAAAATGATGTCCGGTTGCATCCGTTTTTTTAAGATAAAAACCATATACGTTTTTAACTTTTCACTCCATTATGAATAAAGTTTCACTTGTTTGATTGAAATTCCAAGAAAAAAAAAACTGTGCAAAGCCAAAAACCATATGGTGAAAACCGGATGTAACCGTACGCACATACGGTTCTGTACGGTTTCCATTGACTCCCATGTTAGAAAAAAACGTATACGGTTTAATAGGTTTTTCACCCGGACCATAAAACGTGGTAGACTACCGTTTTGGGTACAGGTAAAAAAAAACTGACAAAACCGTATGGGATGCAAAACGGACTAAATCGGCTCATGCGTTTGACTTACAGTTTACAATGTTGAGTCAATGTATATGGTTCCGTACGGTTTTTAACTTGAAACGGTATATGGGAAATGTATAGCAAAAACGTGCTGGGTATGTTCACACTGAGGAATCTGAGAGGAATTTCCACGAGTAATTCTGCTCGCTTTTCCTCTCCAATTCATTCAGCAGTGAAAATCCCCATAGAGCTGTACAGAATTTCTGCCCCTCAGTTCACACTGAGGAATTTCCTCATGCAGAATTCTGACGAGGAAGTATGTTCCGCCTGAAGAAAGAACATGTTCTTTCTTTCAGGCGGAATCAGCGTCGTTCTCCCATAGAGATCAATGTTGTTGTTTTTTTTTTTTAGTCAGAAGCATTTCCGAGCGGAATTGGTGTGGAATTGGCGCGGAATTTCCGCATGAAAAAAATACATTTTTATGAATAGAAATACTTGATACTCCTCCTCCGCATGAAACCTGCATTTCTCTATCGGCTCCATTGGGGGACACAGACCGTGGGGTGTATGCTGCTGTCTCTAGGAGGTGTGACACTATGGTAATAAAAAAGTCGGCTCCTCCCAGCAGGATATACCTGCCTTCAGGCTCTGAGCTAATCAGTTTAAGCTTAGTGTCTGAAGGAGGATTCTCCAGTCCAGGTCTTCTGATTTTTTATTTTCCTAGTATAGGGACGTGTTAGTTTTTTATTCCTTTTCTTCAGGTGGGGGCTCAGGGACTCCGGTTCCCTGTTTCCCCATTGCGAGTAAGGGGGCACAGACATTGCGTATATGCGCTGTTCACCCCCCCCCCCCTCGCCAACAGTCAGCGTCTGGGTGGTACCTCATGGGTCCGGGTCCCCCTTTTTCTCTGCTCGCCTCGCTCGCGCATAGCAGCCAGGCGTGATGCAGGGACAAAAGCTGACTGAAGACTTCACTGAAGACTCCATTAGGTAAGTTCTTCTGACTGAGGTAAGTACTTTCCACCTTTTTTTCTCCATAGATACGGACTCGCAACCTCTGGAGACCCCCTGTTTTTGGCCCACCTTCAGTTATGGGGCTTGACCATACAGGGGCTGCACTTTATGCTGGGGGAGCAGTGGCAACTGAGGGGGCATATATTATAAGGCACCTTACTTTATGGGGCATATAGTATGGGGCACTTTTATTATGTGGTGTGTGTGTGTTGGTGCAACTACTACAGTGCCCTATATGAGGCTGTCAGATATGCTTGCAGCGCATTATTGCGGCTGACCGCCGCGGCGCTGCTACGAGCCGGGCGCTTCAGCGCCGGCCTACTTTCACTTTTGCCAGCAGCACTGCCGGCGTCTTGGCCGCCCGCTCTATTCCCCCGAGCGCATATACGGCTAGGCAGGTGCGCTCGGGACAAGGAGCGGGCACCATGACAGTTCTTCAGCCGTCTGTAGCTCCGCCCACTGGGCTGGAAGCTCTCAGAGGCGCGAAGCAGCGTCCAATCAGTGCCGTGGGCGCGGTTTTCTATGTGAAGGGTCGGTTACTGTGTGCCTTGCTTCAGGCACGCCCCTCCCTCCCTATTGGCTGGCCTGTTCAGTCTCTCTGGCTGCACGGAGCGAGTTCTCCTCACTGCAGCTGACAGGGGACACAGACTAGGGTGAGAAAGTTCCTGTCTTTTTTCTCACATTATGTCCGTACCCAGGGCTGTTCCTCCCTCCAAACAGAAACCTGGAAATTCAGTGACTTATTATATCTGTAATCACTGTAATACCAAGATGTCTGGCTCTGCTGAGCCCACTTGCCCTGCCTGCTCCACTGCTCCCCCAGACCCTCTGGTACCGCCTGATGCCCCTTCGGTCCCAGTGGGTTCAGCCGCTCCACCAGCCTGGGTTTCTTCCCTGACCCAGTATATGGCTGACTTGACCCAAGTCTCCCGTTCGGTGGCAGAGGCCTCCCGGGAAATGGTGTCCGCCTTGATTGGGGTCTTCCCTGCGCAGGACCTCTGAGAGGGCCCACTCTTCGTCTCCTCGTACTTCACGCTCTCACAAGCGTGCTAGGGGTGCCTCGTCTGACTCTTCCATTGAGTCTTCTGATAGACGTGAGCGTTCCCCTCGCGGGTCCTGCCCCCCTTATCTTCTGGGCACAAACGTCGCTCCTCCAGAGGACGTTCTCGGAGTCGCCGCTCTGCTACGCCAGAGCCGCGTACCCAGTCTGGGTCACCCTCCTCCAGGACTGCCTCTACTCATTCACATTCCCCTGGTGAACTGGTGGCCGAGGCTTCCGAGCCGGCATCTGACTCAGAGGACCGCTCAGACTCAATTGCAACGGTGAACTTATTGGTGACAGCCATAAGAGACACCTTTCACTTGGAGGACCCAGGATCTTCGGATGTCAATCCAGGAGTATCCTTTCATCGTACTAAGCCATCACCTCAAAGGTTCAGCTCTCACACTGACTTTGACGACATTCTGGAATCCGCATTGTAACATCCAGACAAGAGGTTCCCGGGAATCAAGTCAAATTAAGAACGTTATCCATTTGACAAGGACTTTGTCACTAAGGTGGTTTCCCCTCCCTCAGTGGATCCACCAATCTCCCGGATCTCTAAGGCGACTACACTGCCTCTGGCAGATGCCGCTGCCTTCAAGGATCCCGCGGACAAGAAGGTAGAATCTTTAGCGAAGTTTGCTTCTGAAGCAGCTGGCTCTTCTCTTCTTCCCATCTTCGCCTCGACATGGGTGTCCAAGGCCCTGTTGGAGTGGTGCCAAAAGCTCCATCAGGATATCTCAGTGGGATCCCCCCAGAGGATCTATCTGCTCTGGCTCTCCAATTTGCTAAAGCTGGGGACTTTCTGTGCACAGCTTCCATGCAGTCAGCCTGTTGTTCTGCCTTTGCTGTGGGTCACCTAGCGGCTCTCCGCCGCTCTATGTGGCTTAAAGCTTGGAATGCGGATGCCGCTTCCAAAAGGTCTCTCACTGAGCTGCCCTTTACGGGTGGCCGTCTTTTTGGCAAACGCCTTGATGAGATTATCTCTGAGGCAACGAGAGGTAAGAGTTCCTTGTTACCTCAAAATAAGGCTGGCCCTACTTCCCAGAGGAAGTCCTTTTCCTTTCGGACCTCTGGCCCCGGTAAAGGGTCCGGGCAGGCGCCCTCGCAGGACAAGAAGGCTCCCTTGTTCCGGGCCCGCCCGTCTTGGAAGTCGGACTCCAACCGGTCCGGCCGTTTTGCGCCCAAATCGGGCAACCGCAAACCCACTTCTGCATGAAGTGAGGCCCCCACCCGCGGTTTCTTTTCGGGTGGGAGGTCGTCTCTTGTTTTTCCGACACATCTGGACTTCGCACATTCAGGACTCTTGGGTCAGGGATGTGGTGTCCAACGGTTACCGGATCGAATTCTCCTCCCTTCCGAGGGATCGCTTTTTTAGATCCCGGGCCCCCCCGGTCTCCTCCTCTGGCGAAGCAATTTCGAGCGACTCTCCAGTCTCTGCTTCTCCAGGGGGTTATCGTCCAGGTTCCTCCAGGGGAACGTTTTCGGGGTTTCTATTCAAATCTTTTTGTGGTCCCCAAAAAGGACGGTTCTGTGTGACCAATCCTAGACCTTAAGCGTCTCAACAGTCACCTTCTCATCCGCCACTTCAGAATGGAATCCCTCCGTTCGGTGGTGGCGTCCCTGGAACAAGGGGAGTTTCTTTCATCGGTGGACATCATGGATGCCTACCTCCATGTGCCAATATTTCCGCGCCATCATTGGTACCGCCGCTTTGCGGTTCCGGAGGGGCACTTTCAATTCGTAGCCCCCCCTTTGGTCTAGCCACGGCTCCTCGGGTCTTTACAAAGATCCTTGCGCCAGTGATGGGCCTGTTACGGTCGAGGGGGATCTCGGTGATACCCTGTCTGGACGACCTTCTCATCAAGGCTCCAACCAGAGCCCAGACTCTGGAGAATCTGGACGTCACTCTCCACACTCTGACTCGCTTCAGGTGGATGGTCAACCGGGACAAGTCAATCCTCTGTCCTACCCAGTCTCGAACCTTCCTGGGACTTCGATTCAACACGGCCTCTGCCCGAATTTGTCTTCCGCCGGACAAACATCTGGCGCTCCTGTCGGGGGTCCGCTCCCTTTGGACCCAGTTATCAATCTCCATCCGCACTTGTATGGAAGTCCTGGGTCGGATGGTGGCAACTATGGAGGCCGTACCCTTCAACTGGCGATTCTCTCTCGATGGAACAGGTCTCCCCTGTCCCTCGATCGTCAGATTGTTCCCCCTCGCAGGGTCCGTCAGTCTCTGCTCTGGTGGCTCCGCTCCCCCTTCTTCTCCAAGGGTGGTCCTTTTCTTCCCCTTCACTGGCAGGTTGTTACAACGGATGCCATCCTGTCGGGCTGGGGCGGCGTGTTCAGGGATTGGACGGTTCAGGGACTCTGGTCTCCCCCGGAGACCCTTCTTCCGATAAACATATTTGAATTACGGGCGATTCTTCTTTGTCTTCTTCATTGGGAGTCCCGTCTTCAGTCCCGTCCTGTCCGCGTTCAGTCGGACAACGCCACGGCCGTGGCGTACATAAATCGTCAGGGCGGCACTCGCAGCCATGGCCGAGGTGACCAAGATTCTCACCTGGGCGGAGAACAATGTTCCGGCCATTTCGGCGATTCACATTCCGGGAGTGCTCAACTGGGAAGCGAACTTCCTCAGTCAGTCCTCACCCGACCCCGGCGAGTGGTCTCTTCATCCGGAGGTCTTCGCGCAGCTCTGCGACCTCTGGGGCATTCTGGACATGGACCTCTTCGTGTCCCTGCACAATCGGAAGATCCTTCCGTTTGTGTCCAAGTCCCGGGACCTTCAGGCTCTGGCCGTGGACGTCCTAGTGATTCCTTGGGCGGGGTTTGCCCTACCTTATCTGTTCCCTCCTGTTCCGCTCCTTCCCAGGGTGCTGAGGAAGCTCAAGGCAGAGGACGTCCCCGCCATTTTGGTAGCTCCAGATTGGCCCCGAAGGTCGTGGTACGCCAACGTAGTCAGGCTCCTGGACGACGCTCCTCTGCACCTTCCGCTCCGCCCAGACCTACTCTCTTAGGGTCCTCTTTGCCTACCCAATTTACATTTGTCCGGCATGCTGGGAGTTGTAGTTCTTGTGGCTATCACCTCCATCCGTAGGGTGTATGAACTGGCAGCTCTTCCTGCAGTTCTCCGTTTCTGGTGATCCACCAGGACAAGGTCGTTTTCCGACCAGATCCTTCCTTTTTACCTAAGGTGGTCTCGGCCTTTCATCTCAATGAGGACATTGTCCTCCCATCCTTTTGTCCTGCTCCTTCTCATCCTAAGGAGCGCTTACTACACAAGCTGGATGTAGTTCGGGCTGTTCGGTCTTATCTCTCCATCACTTCTTCCTTTCGTCAGTGTGATTCCTTTTTCGTCCTTTCGGAAGGTCGTTGCAAGGGACAACCTGCTTCCAAGGCCACCATTTCTCGGTGGATTCGGTCCGCCATTTCGGAAGCCTATCCCTGTAAGGGGAAGATTCCTCCTTTCAGGGTTGTGGCTAATTCCACTCGTTCTGTTGAGGGCATCCTGGGCTCTCCAGAATAGAGCCTCGGCTTCACAGATTTGCAAGGTGGCTACCTGGTCGTCTTTGCACACTTTCTCGAGGTTTTACCGAGTTCATACTTTCACATCGGCTGATGCTAGTCTGGGTCGTAAGGTGTTGCAGGCGGCAGTGGATCAGCCGTCTGCCTGATTATTTATCTGCCCACCCAAGGGACTGCTTTGGTACGTCCCACGGTCTGCGTCCCCCAATGGAGCTGATAGAGAAAAGGAGATTTTTTAACACTTACCGTAAAATCTCTTTCTCGAAGGATCCATTGGGGGACACAGCTCCCGCCCTTTTTTTGGTTTTTTCCTTGGTTCTCTGTTCGAGGGTGGGTTCAGTTATGTTTTTTCTTCTGGTTCTCGGACTGTTTTGGGTTTTTCTCTGACCTATTGGTCTCCTCCTATAGCTCTGGAACTTAAACTGACTAGCTCAGAGCCTGAAGGCAGGTATATCCTGCTGGAAGGAGATGACTTTTTTTTATTACCATAGTGTCACACCTCCTAGAGACAGCAGCATACACCCACGGTCTGTGTCCCCTAATGGATCCTTCGAGAAAGAGATTTTACGGTAAGTGTTAAAAAAAAAAAAAAATCTCCTTTTCCGCACAAAATTCTGCGCGAAATCGCTGCTAATTCTTAGCAGAAAAAAAAACGTGTTTTGGGGCGGAAATCTTCAGCGTGATTTCCGCCCCAATTCCTCAGTGTGAACATACCCTTACTCTGTACTTTTTATAGGTAGAAGAGGTACCCGCTCAGGTGAAGGAAGCACCAGTGGAAGGAACAGAAACTAAAACGGAACCAATGGAAGTTGAGGAAAAGAAGCCAGAGGTAAAAGCTGAACCCAAGGAAGAAGAGGAGGAGAATGCAAGTAATAACACTACCCCTCCGTCCGTATCACCTTCTCAGCCACGGAAAAAGAGTAAGTGTTTTGGGATTTTTTTTGTTGTGTTCCTTCGCCAAGTTAAGGTTAACCTGAATATGAATATCTCAAATGTGCTGTCTTTTTTTTTTTTGTCTCTAAGTATTTAAACCAGAGGAACTACGCCAAGCCTTGATGCCTACCCTTGAAGCACTATATCGGCAAGATCCAGAGTCATTGCCTTTCCGACAGCCAGTTGATCCACAGTTGCTGGGCATACCAGTAAGTGTGTTTTTTTTTTTTTTTTTTTTTTTTTTTTTTTTTTTAAGCCTTAGTGTACCTTTTGACATAGGTGTGATTAGGCCTTCTGCCATCCTATTCACACTTCGGAATTTCAATGAAAATTCTGCCTCTGAAAGTGATCAGCCGAAAGAATTATGTGGAATGATGTGCGGACTGCATTGCCGTCAATTGTGACTGTGCAGGTCCGTGTGGTCCTATCGCAGAAGGATTTCTCTGGTGGAATTCCGCACAATTTCTGTAGTGGTAACATTCCCTGAATGCGGTTTCTTTAGCAAGTATGCATATATAAAAAAAATTACCAGCTCACCACCCTGTGGTTTATTTAAATTGGAGAAACTTCTGTGATTACTTGGAAGCACGGAAGAAACTTCTGTGATTACTTGGAAGCACGGAACCGATGGCCAAGCTGCATACTTGTGTGAACAGGTGACAAAAAATAGTGAAAATTCCAGCTCCCAAAAAAAATAAAAGTCCAAAAAGTTATTTCACATGATAAAAAATAATGCAAAAATGAAAACCAAAAAGGTGGTTTTAAAAGCATAGCGGAAACGTCGACTCGTTTCGAACCATCATGGTTCTTAGTCATGGCACCATGACTAAGAACCATGATGGTTCGAAATGCGTCGGTGTTTCTGCTATGCTTTTAAAACCACCTTTTTGGTTTTCATTTTTGCATTATTTTTAATCGTGAAATAAATTACAATTTTGGAGGGGGGGGGGGGGAACTGGAATTTTCACAATTTTTTTTTTGTCATCTTTAGCAAGTATGCCTTACTAAGTAATAGGAATGCGGGGGGAGGGGGGGGGTAGGGTGAAGTAAAGAGACAAGTGACCTGAGTAAATCACAGGATGTTGATTTTTGTCAAACTTGTTGACACTATGCCTCCAACTGTTGCACAACTACAATTCCCAGCCTTTCTCTTTGGCTGTCCGGGCATGGAGTTGTAGTGTTGCGACAGTCGTTGGCACCCTGGTTAGGAAACAGTACCATATGAGGTTCTTGAATTTCTTAAGCATTAGATATACAAATTTATTCCCTGATATTTTTCATTTAGGATTACTTCGATATTGTGAAGAACCCAATGGACTTATCAACAATAAAACGAAAGCTTGATACAGGGCAGTACCAAGAGCCCTGGCAGTACGTGGATGACGTGTGGCTCATGTTTAACAATGCCTGGCTGTATAACCGCAAGACTTCCCGGGTTTACAAATACTGCACCAAGCTTGCCGAGGTGTTTGAGCAGGAAATTGACCCTGTCATGCAGTTGCTGGGCTATTGCTGTGGACGGAAGGTAAGACGTTGGATAAAGAGGTTACCCAGACGTACTCTTGTCTCATCTGACACCAGGCTCTGAGAGACAACGGAACACTGGGCATCACCATTACCAGCCACCCGGCAAGTAATGTGCAGCGGGGAACCATGTAACATATTTGCTTGGGAGTTGTGCCGCAGCCTTACCCAATTAGCAATTTTTTTTAATTATTTTTTTAATGATTCTAAACCAGTGTTTCCCAACCAGGGGGCCTCCAGCTGTTGCATAACTGCAACTCCCAGCATGCCCGGACAGCCGTTGGCTGTCTGGGCATGCTGGGAGTTGCAGTTTTGCAACAGCTGGAGGCACCTTGGTTGGGAAACACTGGCCTAAACAATTCATTTAAAGCTTTTTACTTTGTTTATAAGGAAATTCATCTTCTAAATGTAATTTTTGATTTTTTTCTCCTCAGTTTGAGTTCTCACCACAGACATTGTGCTGTTACGGGAAGCAGCTTTGTACGATCCCTCGGGATGCCGCCTACTACAGCTATCAGAACAGGTAACTTCCATCCCCTGGTGCGTCTCTTTATTGCATTTTAAGTGTTGTGTTATGCACCATTCCATCTATTATTTTCAGTATAGAGATGCTTGAATTGCGCAATTTTAAATGGCTTTTGGCCAGTAAACTGAACCGATGCTGGTCCATTTGTGTTAAATGCTTGCATAAGGCCAAGTACATCTGTGAGGTTGTATCTGAGCTGGTTTCTTCAGAAAAACTGCACCACACCTGCCCTCGGGTTGCGTGTGGTATTACAACTTTGCTCCTTTTCCCTTTGATGGAGCGGAGCTGCAATACCACAAACAACCTGAGGACCGATGTGCTCTGTTTTTCTAATCCTGGATAACCCCATTGATATTTTGGTCATATGGGTCCTGTGCTCAAGTCCTACAAAGGACAAATCTGCAAGGAGTTTCTATGTTCTCTCTGGGTACTCTGGTTTCCTCACAAACTTTAAAAATATACTGAATTGAGCCCCGATGGGGACAGGGACCAATTTGATTCATGTGCAGGACTGCGGTGGAATATGTTGGCACTTTATCAATAAATGAATTATAAAAATGTCCTTGATTCCCTACTTAGGTATCACTTCTGTGAAAAGTGTTTCACTGAGATTCAGGGGGACAACGTAACACTAGGAGATGACCCTGCCCAGCCTCAGACGTAAGTAATTTCCTAACACACATCTTTCTTGGGGTACAAATGTATAGAAGAATAGAGCACTCACCTTCCAGGAATTGCTAGTAGTCACTATATTTCATATTACAAGCACGAGCAGAGGGACCGGGGAGGCGAGGGGTACATGGGGTATGTTCACACTGGTGGATTTTAAAGGGTACCTTTCATCAAAAAATTTTTTTGATATAGTATGATTACTGTATGCAGAATAACTTCCAATTGCATGTTATTAAAAAATATGCTTCTTTCTATTTTTCCACTTTGAAAAAATGACCACTAGAGGTCTCCCTACCAGTCCTGGCCGCAAGCCCTTTTTATAGATTTCAGGCTCATGCTGGGGTCCTAAATCTCAGACTGCAGCCGGGACACAGACAAGCTCAGCACTGCTCCCTGCCTGTCAATCAGACAGGCAGGAGCCAGCACTGTGTTCATATTACAGCAGGACATACTCCTGACTTACTGCATGCCCTCAATCATTTTACTATCTGAGCTCCGATCTTTCTTCTCTCTGCACATGCAGTTGTAAACAGAGAGGAGAAGATTCAGAGCTGCCAGCTGAGCTTGTCTGTGTCCCGGCTGCAGTCTGAGATTTAGGACTCCAGCACAAGTCTGAAATCTATAAAAAGGGCTTGCGGCCAGGACTGGTAGGGAGACCCCTAGTGGTCATTTTTTTCAAAGTGGAAAATTAAATAGAAAGAAGCATATTTTTTAATAACATGCAATTGGAAAGTTATTGTGCATACATTAATCTCTAATAGATCAAAAGTTTTTTTAATCAATGGGTAGCAAAACCAGCTGGGCGAAATACGCACGTGTGAATGTACCCTTGCGTTGATATCAGGCATTTGTGTCTCAGAACTATATTGGATGTAATAGTGATGAACATAAGATGCTTGTAGGCTATTGTTATTCACTAAATAAGACTAACAGATTTTTGCTTCTGTTTTTTAGGACAATCTCTAAAGAACAGTTTGAGAAAAAGAAGAATGACATGCTGGACCCGGAGCCGTAAGTAGCACTCCTGTCTTCTGTTCCTCTTCTTCCGATACTTTCTTGCAGCTTTCACAATCTTTGCTTCTTTTCATCAGGTTTGTGGATTGTAAAGAATGTGGGCGTAAAATGCATCAGATTTGTGTGTTACACTTTGACATCATATGGCCGTCTGGGTAAGTGTCTCTACCTGCAAATATCTAAAAGCATTGGGGGGGGGGGGTTATATTGGTGTAACTGGTTGACAAGAACTTAAGAAAAAGGGGTATACAACATAGCCAACATATAGAAATGAATGACATGTCTGCCCATATCTTGTAATATTATTGTGTTGCAAGCATTTAAAGTCAATGATTTTAATGGATTTGGTCTTACGATCCTTTTTTTTTTTTTACTTTTCAGATTTGTTTGCGACAACTGCTTGAAGAAAACTGGAAGGACACGGAAGGAGAACAAGTTTTGTGCAAAGAGTGAGTGACTTAAAACTTCTCTTACCAAATGGCGATGGCATATTAATGGTGGCAGATTGCTTGCCGACTTGCAGTGCAGGGATTCTGCAATGCAAATTCCCTGCAAATTTTTTAAACAAGTTACTGGATTTTTATAAAGGAGTACTCTGGCAAAAAGCCGGACCCCTCCCCCGCCATCAACTACTTATCCCCTGTCCTGTCGATAGGGGATAAGTTATCTTTCGCCAGAGATCTTCTTTAAACACTATTGCAGTGTTTCCCAACCAATGTACCTCCTCCAGCTGCTGCAAAACTACAATTCCCAGCATGCCCAGACAGCCGAAGGCTGTCTGGGCATGCTGGGAAATGTAGTTTTGCAACAGCTGAAGGAACCCTGGTTGGAAAACACTGCTTCATCCATATAGACTGACAGAAACCAGCTCATGCTACAAATTTGCTGGTCCCCAGTATGCTCCTTTTCATGTTGCAGAAATTCTATAAATTTTATCGAATTAAATAATTTTCATTAATAGAGCTGATACCCACAGTACAGTATGAAGCTATATAGTAGTCCAGTGCTGAAAAACTTATCCCCTATCCTAAGGGTAGGGGATAAGTTTCAGATCACGGGGGGGTGTCCAACCGCTGGCGCCCACCACAATCTCCTGTACGGGGCCCCAGCAGCCCGCAGGAAGGGGGAGTGTTGACCACCGCTCGAAGCGGCGGCTGATACGCCCCCTCAATACAACTCTATGGCAGAGCCGGAGCATTGCCTTTGGCGATCTCCGGCTCTGCAATAGCACTGTATTGAGGGGGCGTGTTCGTGCGGTGGTCGACACCCGCTATCTGATCAGCGAGCCGGGCCCCGTACAGGAGATCTGAAACTAATCCCCTATCACTTAGGATAGGGTTAAGTTTTTCAGCACTGGACTACTCCTTTATTCCTCTTGTAACATGCAGAACTTGCTGTGTAATCTGCACGGTTTTACAGCAAGATCCGCCCTATTATTTCTGTTTTAGTGAAAACCATTGGGATCCTTGTCAATTGATTATTCTTCTTGTTTATAACAATGTTGTGTCTTCACCTAGTTAACATGAATTTACTTCTCCTCTTCAGGACTCCAAACAACTAGGCTCGGATGTCATCTGGAGGACCGTGTAAATAAATTCCTTCGGCGACAGAATCACCCTGAAGCTGGAGAGGTGTCGGTCAGGGTGGTGGCCAGTTCTGATAAAACGGTAGAAGTCAAACCTGGCATGAAATCCAGGTATGAATATGAAACGGCATCTGCCTTTAGTAAATACGCATCCCTGTACTGTTATGGATTCCTTGAGGGATCTGTAGTGGAATAATACTCTTCTTTCATGAGGTTTCTTGTCTTTATCATGTATCCATTGTCTTGATTACTTCTTATTTATTTATTTTTTCCTTTAATAAAGGTTTGTAGATACAGGTGAGATGCCGGAGTCCTTTCCATACCGTACTAAGGCACTTTTCGCCTTTGAGGAGATTGATGGAGTGGACGTGTGCTTCTTTGGCATGCATGTGCAGGAATATGGTTCAGATTGCCCTCTTCCCAACACCAGGTAAACGGAGCTGCCAGTCTGGATTTGTTCTATTGTTGACACTGTAGATCAGCGTTCCTCCAACCAGGGTTCCTCCAGCTGTGGCAAAACTATTCACTATTTGCCTGTATTCACTTAGGTCACTGCTTCCCAACCAAGGTGCCTCCAACTGCTGCAAAACTGCAACTCCCAGCATGCCCGGACAGCCGTTGGCTGTCCGGGCATGCTGGGAGTTGTAGTTTTGCAACAGCTAGTGGCCACCTGGTTGGTATACCCTGCTGTGTAGGTATGTACACTTAAACCAACCAGTGAATGCAGCTTTGCAGTGTTATAATGTAGTGATAATCCCTCTCCCTGTTGGTTTCATGTGTCTTATCTTTGTGTCTCTACAGACGAGTGTACATCTCATACCTGGACAGTATTCACTTCTTCCGGCCACGTAGCCTCCGAACAGCAGTTTACCATGAGATACTCATTGGATATCTGGAATATGTGAAGAAGCTTGGGTAACTATTCCTTTACGCTGCAAACCTTTCCTCTCCATATGTTCATTTTAAAGTACAATAATGAAATTAAAATTTTAAAGTTACTCCAGAAACAAACGTATTGTAATATGTCCCACTGGCTAAGCTGCCAATCATCTTTTGTAGAGTAACCTGGAAGCAAGTGTTCAATGGTCAGTTCCCTTGCAGCGCAGGGAAAGTTACACATGGTGCCCTTTAGGTGTGGTCTGGCAAAAAAAAAAATATGGACGATTTTAAGATTAAAAGGGGTACTCCGGGGAACACAGCATGTCCCCTATCCACAGGATGGGGATAAGTGTTTGAGTATGGCAAATGCAGTGAGAGAGCTAGGCTCCATACAGGAGATCCCAATGGGTCGAACACCCCCCCCCCCCCCCCCAACGCGATCACCTGTATAGGGTCTGGCAATTACCATACTCCTGATCCCTCCAGCTCCACCCTTGGGGACTAGCAGGAGTGACATCCCGCTCAGACTCTTGTCTCAGCCAGCCGAACATCACATGGATGCATCCCTGGGGTTGGGCCTAAGCACTCAAGAGAAGCCTCTGAATGGTAATTTCAGCACGTGGGCCCCATACAGGTGATTGTGAGCGGCCCCATGGGGTCAGACCCAGTTTTGACCCCTTGCAAAGACACTGATCCCCCATCCAGTGGATAGTGGATTAGTTGTCTTCCCCCGGGAACCCCTTTTATAAAGTGATGGATCATTGCTAGGATGTGCTATAACGGACAGGTCAGAGTCAGTGGCGGTAGTGCTGCGTTTCCCTTGTCTTGTGCATAGTGGGTGGCCAGGTACAACTCTGCAGGAAGAGAGCGCGTGAAATGGCAACAGCACTGTATCACATGATCATAAAGTGATTTAATACCCTAGATTATACTTTACATTTGCCTAAAATATTATATGAATTGGGTGGCTCCACACGAATATAAATACGTTGAGTCTAGACCGAGGTACTGAGTTGCACTATACCCAAAGTGCCAAAAAAATAAATAACCAAAACAGGTAAACTTATTACTTCAAGGTGTTCAGACCTTGAAGTAATAAGTTTACACCTTGAAGGTTACATTTTAATAAGTCTGAATGAAGGTCTGAATTCCCTCTGTTTTGGTTGTTATTGTCTAAAATATTGATTTTCTAGATCAAATAACCCTTCATCAGTATACTGATTTTTTTTTTCTTTTTTTTTCTCTATTCATCAGTTATGTCATGGGACATATCTGGGCCTGTCCTCCTAGTGAAGGCGATGACTATATATTTCATTGTCACCCACCTGACCAGAAAATTCCAAAACCTAAACGTTTACAGGAGTGGTACAAAAAGATGTTGGATAAAGCTTTTGCAGAGCGCATTATACATGACTATAAGGTAAAGTATGGTTTAGGGGTTTTAGGAGTTGTCAAGGGGATTTTCCATAGTCTCTTATGACAGGTCATTTGGGTGTGTCACAGGTGTATTAGGGGATTGCGTACTTGTTTCTGTAAGTCTATTTAATTTAAATGCTTCAGTTTCTACCAACAGAAACGGCCAGACCCCCATGTGGTGTTTTATGATCCATCTGATAGACATGACATAATTGTTTTTATTCACTGGACAATCCCATTTTTACCAATCTTACTTTACTAATCCCTCTTTATAAATGTTGCCAAACAGGACATATTTAAGCAGGCCACGGAGGATCGCCTTACCAGTGCGAAGGAGCTTCCATACTTTGAAGGGGACTTTTGGCCTAATGTTCTGGAAGAAAGCATTAAAGAACTAGAGCAAGAGGAAGAAGAGAGGAAAAAGGAGGAAAGCACAGCAGCCTGCGAGACCCCAGAGGTAAAGAATCCAGCTGTAAGCTTGGGGCAAACAATCATTGGGCAACAATGGGATTATATTTATGGCTAATCTATGAGTATTAAAGGTGAGCTTTAATACTCATTACATTTTGCAGGGCTGCCAGGGAGACAGCAAGAACGCCAAGAAGAAAAACAACAAAAAGACCAACAAGAATAAAAGCAGTATGAGCCGGGCTAACAAGAAGAAAACTAGCATGCCCAACGTGTGCAATGATCTGAGCCAGAAACTCTATGCCACCATGGAGAAGCATAAAGAGGTACGGTCCATGAGTGGTATGAAGGATGTCTATACTAGAATGTTAAAGGGATTATCCAGCATTAGGAAAACAGAGCTGATTTCTTCAAAAAACTGCAGGTGGGTGGGATTTTGCATCTTGGTGAATGGAGAGAAGTTGCAATACCTCACATCCAGCGGTAAAGCAAACAGCGCCGGCGCTGCACTATAAAATGGTGGTCTTGATAATTCCGATAGATGATGAAATGAGAGGATAGACCAGTGGTGCAGCAATATCTGGGGTGCGTTTACATGGAACTGAAGTGTTTGCAAATAATAGAACGAAGAAAAAATAGTAACGCACTCACCCGGGGTTTGTTTGCTGAGATGATTTTTATTCCTCCATAAGTGTCAGAAACAAGGGGTCAGGGAGGGAAGAAAAGATGAGAGCTCTGCCGAGCTCGGGGTGCGACGGTCCTGTTTTGCCGGTTGCCCTCTACGTCCTGTTTTTACCGGTTGCCCTCTTCCTCCTGTTTTTGCCGGTTGCCCTCTTCCTCCTGTTTTTGCCGGTTGCCCTCTTCGTCCTGTTTTTGCCGGTTGCCCTCTTCGTCCTGTTTTTGCCGGTTGCCCTCTTCGTCCTGTTTTTGCCGGTTGCCCTCTTCGTCCTGTTTTTGCCGGTTGCCCTCTTCGTCCTGTTTTTGCCGGTTGCCCTCTTCGTCCTGTTTTTGCCGGTTGCCCTCTTCGTCCTGTTTTTGCCGGTTGCCCTCTTCGTCCTGCTTTTGCCGGTTGCCCTCTTCGTCCTGCTTTTGCCGGTTGCCCTCTTCGTCCTGCTTTTGCCGGTTGCCCTCTTCGTCCTGCTTTTGCCGGTTGCCCTCTTCGTCCTGCTTTTGCCGGTTGCCCTCTTCGTCCTGCTTTTGCCGGTTGCCCTCTTCGTCCTGCTTTTGCCGGTTGCCCTCTTCGTCCTGCTTTTGCCGGTTGCCCTCTTCGTCCTGCTTTTGCCGGTTGCCCTCTTCGTCCTGCTTTTGCCGGTTGCCCTCTTCGTCCTGCTTTTGCCGGTTGCCCTCTTGGTCAGCAAGCAAATCCTGGGTGAGCGTGTTACTATTTTTTTCTTTGTTCTATTATTTGCAATACCTCACATAACCTGAGGACAGGTGTGGTGCTGTTTTTGGAAGAAATTACTTCTGTTTTGCTATTGCTGGATAACTCTGTTGACAAATGCTTTTTCTGTTAGGAACTTCTGTTCTGTTTTTAGTCTGGGCTACAATGCATAAAGGTTTGTTCTATGTATTCATCCATCTGTTTGTCCACTGTTTTCCAACAAGGGTGCCTCCTTCTGTTGCAAAACTACAACTCCCAGCATTCCCAGACAGCCTTCGGCTGTCCGGGTATGCTGGGAGTTGTAGTTTTTCAACAGCGGGAGGCACCCTGGTCGGAAAACACTGGGTTAGTCACTAATATTTGCTGCCTTCTTTTTGTAGGTGTTTTTTGTGATCCACTTCTATGCGGGTCCAGTCATCAACTCCCTTCCACCTATTGTGGATCCAGATCCACTCCTGAGCTGTGATCTGATGGATGGACGTGATGCGTTTCTGACTTTGGCCCGTGACAAGCACTGGGAGTTCTCCTCGTTGCGTCGCTCCAAGTGGTCCACGCTGTGTATGTTGGTGGAGCTGCACACACAGGGACAAGATAGATTTGTGTATACCTGCAATGAATGCAAACACCATGTGGAGACACGCTGGCACTGTACTGTGTGTGAGGTAAGTCTGGTATATAGAGCTGTTTGTAATGCGCTAGATTGTGTCTACAATGAGGGACTAACCCTGTGTCCCATCATTTTCAGGATTATGATCTGTGTGTGAACTGCTACAACTCGAAGAGTCATGAGCACAAGATGGTCAAATGGGGTCTGGGTCTGGATGATGAGAGCAATAATCAAGGAGAAGCGCAGTCGAAGAGCCCACAGGAATCACGGCGTCTGAGCATCCAGCGGTGTATCCAGTCGTTGGTGCACGCCTGCCAGTGTCGCAATGCCAACTGCTCGCTACCTTCCTGTCAGAAGATGAAGAGGGTTGTTCAGCATACAAAGGGCTGCAAGCGCAAGACCAATGGAGGCTGTCCTGTCTGCAAGCAGCTTATTGCGTTGTGTTGCTACCATGCAAAACACTGCCAGGAGAACAAGTGCCCGGTTCCTTTCTGTCTCAACATCAAACAAAAGCTACGGCAGCAACAGATACAACACAGACTGCAGCAGGCGCAGCTCATGAGGCGGCGAATGGCTACCATGAACACACGAACAGTTCCTCAGCAGCCTCTTCCTTCCCCTACGCCTGCAACTCCTGGAACACCCACGCAGCAGCCCAGTACTCCACAAACTCCACAGCCGGCCCCTCAGCCTTCTCCTGGAGGAATGGCCTCACCAGGCTTCCCTAGTGTGGCTAGGACTCAACCTCCCAATGTGTCGTCACAGGGAAAGCCAACAAATTCACTACCTGTAGTTCCTCCTTCCCAGCCTACTGTCCAGCCGCCTCCAGCTGCAGTTGCAGCCGCTCGGCAGATAGAGCTGGAGGCACAACAGCAGCAGCAGCTATATCGGGTCACGAATATTGAGGGCATGCCTGGCGTACGCCCAGGCATGGTAAATCCAACCGTCGGACCAGTAAATCCTTTGCAGCAAATGGGTATGAATGTGCCACGTCCTGGTCCGCTCAATGCCCCGCCCATCATGCCAGGTAGGCAGCCAGGACAGTGGTCCGCGAATCCAATGCCTCAGCAGACTCAAATACAGCAAAATATCCCGCGTCCGGCCGTGATGCAAATGACTGCTGCCCAGCAAGCAGTGGCAGGGCCTCGAATGCAGGGGGTTCCGCAGCAGCAGCCACGTAACATATCCCCTAATGCTTTACAAGATCTTCTGCGAACCCTAAAGTCTCCCAGCTCTCCCCAGCAGCAACAGCAGGTTCTCAACATATTAAAATCGAACCCCCAGTTAATGGCTGCTTTTATTAAGCAAAGAACTGCAAAATATGTGGCCAACCAGCCCGGCATGCAGCCTCAGCAGGCGCCGCAGCAGCCACCGCAGCCACCTGGCATGCATCCTCAGCCCAGTCTGCAGAACATGAATCCCATGCAAGTTGGCGTGCAGAGGCCCAATGTTCCACAGCAACAGCCAGGGATGAACCCCCAGAGCCAAGGCATCGGTCTCATGAATTCAGGTCACAACCCCAGTTTAGCAAATATGAACTCGCAGTATCGAGAAATGTTACGGCGGCAGATAATACAGCAGCAGCAACAACAGCAGCAGCAAAGCGGAGCGGCCATGGCAGGTGGGATAGCAGCTCATGGGCAGTTCCAGCAACCGCAGGGAGGATACCCGCAGTCTCAGCAGGCACTGCAGCAACAGCGTATGCAACACCTCTCCATTCAGAGCGGACCTATGGGACAGATCTCGCAGATGGCACAGCAGGGATTGGGCACAGATGGAACACCGCCAAGCCTTCAGCAAGCAATGCTGCTTCAGCAACAGCTCAAACAGCAGATAGTTTCCACCGGGCAGCCTAATCCCATGAGTCCTCAGCATCACCTCCTGACAGGCCAGCCCCCTAATGCCCATCTTCCCCCTGGCCAACAGATTGCCACCTCCCTAAGCAATCAGGTGCGCTCGCCTGCCCCCGTCCAGTCCCCCCGCCCCCAGTCACAGCCTCCACATTCCAGTCCTTCACCTCGTGTACAGCCGCAGCCTTCTCCTCACCACGTCTCACCACAGACTGGCTCGCCTCACCCAGGACTGGCAGCTTCTATAGGAACCTCCTTAGACCAGGGTCACCTAGGAAACCCCGAACAGAGCGCCATGCTGCCCCAGCTGAACCCTCCCAACCGTGGCGCCCTCACAAATGACTTGTCTCTTGTTGGAGACACTTCAGGGGATACCTTGGAAAAGTTTGTTGAGGGATTGTAGCATCCACAAAACAGCAGCGAACTGGAGAACTGCAATGGTGGATGGGAAGGGGTTCTTTCTCTCTTGCCCTGTCTCCCCCCACTTTGTTATATATAAATATATAAATATCTATCCCTCCCATTCTTTCCACCTTCCTTATGGACATTTGTTTTAATTTTTATTTGCCTACTCATTGCTGGTCTGCACATCAGGGACACAGGGTCTCAGTCTGGACTGAGACCACCGCCCATTTGCCAGATTCAAAGCCTGCACTGTCGAGGAGGATGGCAGCGCGCTGCTGAGCACCGCCTTCACCTTTCTCTTGCATTGTCAGTGGCTGCTCTGAGTTTCGACACAATTGAACCTATTTTGTGTATCTAGAATTTTGTTTTATGTATTTGTTTTGTTTTTTTTTTTTTTGTTTTTTTTCTCTGAAGCTGACCAGAAGGCCAAAATGTAACCCTCCTTCTATAAAGATGTCACAATGTCCGCCGTCTGGTCTGGGGAGAAAAAAAAAAAGGGGGGGGCAACTGGCCCAGGAGCGATAGAGGAACTACCCTTCTTCCATCCTAACTCTACCACGGAGGGGGTGGGGACACTTTTTTTCCTCCTCTGCCAGATTGGTGCGGTCTTGCGTCTGGCAGCGAAGGGTTGAACTCTTTCAATTACGCTAATGTGTGTAATTCTCTCTTATTCTTCTTTTTTGAGGACTGTCTTATCGGGTGTTCTCCTGCAGCTACAAGAGCCTAAAACAAAGTTGGGGGGTGGGGATGGGTTCACTTTTGCCACTTGTAACTACATCAGTTTTTTTTATTTTTTCCAAACTGGGAATAATTTTATTTTATTATTTTTTTTTTTTTTCATGGGACATTTGTAAAAAATAAATAAAATAAAAATAAGGGGGGAAAGGGGAAAGGATGCTGTATAAAAAAGAAAAAAACATGAAAAACTCATGGTTTACGTTCCTTTTTTCCCCCCACCTCCTTTCTGGAAACCCCAGACATCAGAAAAGCTCTTCCACCAAATGTTCCCAGCATAAAATCACCCCCTCCTGGCCGCTCCCGTCTCCTTCCCATCCCTCTTGTACAGTCTCTTTCTGCAAAGCCAGAGTCCGAAGTCGTGCAATCCGATTTCACCATCCTTTAGAGAAAAAAAATATCCCTACCTTTTTATTTTATTATAATTATTTTTTTATATATTTTTTTTTTTATTTTTTTTTTTTTTTTTTACATCTGGGGCATGAAATGGAAAGAAAAAAAATGACTCCCTCGATCCTTTTTTGGGACTGTGTATTTAAAAAAAAAAAAAAAAAAACACGACGAGAAGTGAAATCCAAGCAATCAATGTGGAAATCATGCTCGTTCTACCACCTCCCCCCCCCCCCCCCGGCCCTCCTCCTCCTCCTTCTTCTTCAGTAGGCGCAAAAGTCGGGAATACACACACAAAACGTAAAAATGACTGAATCATTGTACAGTATGGTAGAACGCGTGACGAAGAAACGTGGGAGCATTTCTTAACCTATGACATTGTTAGCCACTTTGCTGTCAGAAGGGAGAGGGGGCGATTCCTTTCATCCCTCTGGCAGGGAAGGGGTGGAAATACTGTCTTGACAGCAGCTATTTTCATGCTGAGTAAAAGTGTACATGGTATTAAAACTTCAGTGTTTCAGGTTTCTTCTTTTTCCATTTATTTTTTTTTTTTTTTTTGTTTTTTTTTTTTTTTGTTATGAAAATGCTGTTTTGGACATTGTATGCTGGACTATGCATGTTTTTATTTTTATTTTATTTTTTTTCAACTGTATATAAAGTATTGCTTAAAATCGATATAAATTACTGAAATTTTTACCCTGTAGTTTGTTCCTTACGGCCCCCCCATGTGCCTTGTAGGGACTGATCTGGAGGCAGGGAACGAGATCTGTCTGCTTCACTGTGGTCTCAGACTGTGGTCCTCCAAATGTTGCAAAACTTCAACTCCCAGCATGCCCGGACAGCCAACGGCTGTCCGGGCATGCTGGGAGTTGAAGTTTTGCAACATCTGGAGGGCCACAGTTTGAGACTAGAGATGAGCGAACTTACAGTAAATTTGATTCGTCACGAACTTCTCGGCTCGGCAGTTGATGACTTTTCCTACATAAATTAGTTCAGCTTTCAGGTGCTCCCGTGGGCTGGAAAAGGTGGATACACTCCTAGGAGACTCTTTCCTAGGACTGTATCCACCTTTTCCAGCCCACCGGAGCACCGGAAAGCTGAACTAATTTATGCAGGAAAAAGTCAGCAACCGCCGAGCCGAGAAGTTTGTGACAAATCAAATTTATTGTAGGTTTGCTCATCTCTATTTGAGACCACCGGTATAGAGGGGTTCTTGTGTGTTAAACATATTTGTTTTAGGAAATACTTAAAGGGGTACTCAGCGGAAAACATTATTATTTTTTATTTATTTTATTTTTTTTTTCATATCAATTGCCTCCAAAATGTTAAACAGATTTGTAAATTACTTCTATTAAAAAAATCTTAACCCTTCCAGTACTTTTTTGGGGTTATATACTACAGAGGAAATGCTTTTCTTTTTAGATTTCTCTTATGTCACGACCACACTGCTCTCTGCTGACCTCTGCTGTCCATTTTAGGAACTGTCCAGAGCAGGAGAAAATCCCCATAGCAAACATGTGCAGCTCTGGACAGTTCCTAAAATGGACAGCAGAGGTCAGCAGAGAGCAGTGTGGTAGTGACATAAGAGAAAT
Organism: Hyla sarda; assembly: GCF_029499605.1. Lineage (NCBI taxonomy): Eukaryota > Metazoa > Chordata > Amphibia > Anura > Hylidae > Hyla > Hyla sarda. The sequence continues at coordinate 206,731,698 of NC_079196.1, forward strand.
CTAAAAAGTAAAGCATTTCCTCTGTAGTATATAACCCCAAAAAAGTACTGGAAGGGTTAAGATTTTTTTAATAGAAGCAATTTACAAATCTGTTTAAAGGGGTTATCCAGGAAAAAACTTTTTTTTATATATCAACTGGCTCCAGAAAGTTAAACAGATTTGTAAATTACTTCTATTAAAAAATCTTAATCCTTTCAGTACTTGAGAGCTTCTGAAGTTAAGGTTGTTCTTTTCTGTCTAAGTGCTCTCTGATGACACGTGTCTCGGGAACCGCCCAGTTTAGAAGCAAATCCCCATAGCAAACCTCTTCTAAACTGGGCGTTTCCTGAGACATGTCATCAGAGAGCACTTAGACAGAAAAGAACAACCTTAACTTCAGCAGCTCGTAAGTACTGGAAGGATTAAGATTTTTTTTTAATAGAAGTAATTTACAAATCTGTTTAACTTTCTGGAGCCAGTTGATATATAAAAAAAAAGTTTTTTCCTGGAGTACCCCTTTAACTTTCTGGCACCAGTTGATTTAAAAGAAAAAAAAATTCCACTGGAGTACCCCTTTAAGTCTGACCACAGTGCTCTCTGCTGCCATCTCTGTTCGTGTCAGGAAATGTCCAGAGTAGGAGCAAATCTCCATAGCAAACCTCTTCTGCTCTGGACAGTTCCTGACATGGACAGAGGTTTCAGCAGAGAGCCCTGTGGTCAGACTGGAAAGAACTACACAACGTCCTGTGGAGCATACAGCAGCTAAGTACTGGAAGGATTAAATATTTTTTTAATAGAATTAATTTACAAATCTGTTTAACTTTCCGGCAACAGTTGATAGGAAAAAATGTGTTTTCCGCCAGAGTACCCCTTTTAAAGTATCAATTCTGGAACCTCCTTTTCTTTTGGGTTCTGTGTTGTGCCATTCCTACTGTTGTGCCTCCTGGAAACGGATTGGCAAGTGGATGTGACCATTTTTATCCTTTTAGGGCGTCCCTACAGACTGACGATATCCATGCGGAGTGGACAGTGTTGGAATAAAGGAACACATCCTATTGACAAAGGGAATGGTAACACCCCGGTTGTCAATTTATGTTTTCAGGAGGAATGGCAGCGTAATGCAGAATCATTTCATGCTGAATGCAAACATTTAATCTTAACTTTCTTTTGAAGGCAAACTTAAAGGGGCACTCCGCTGCTCAGCGTTTGTAACAAACTGTTCCGAAAGCTGGAGCCGACGGCGGGAGCTTGTGAAGTCATAGCCACACACACCCCCTCATGACATCACGCTCCGCCCCCTCAATGCAAGTCTATGGGAGGGGGCGTGACAGCTGTCACTCCTCCCCTCCCATAGCCCCACCCACTCAATGCAAGTCTATGGGAGGGGGCATGACAGCTGTCACGCCCACTCCCATAGACCTGCATTGAGGGGGCGGAGCGTGATGTCATGAGGGGGTGGGGCTATGACGTCGCTGGCTCCAGCGCTCGGAACAGTTTGTTACAAACGCTGAGCAGCGGAGTACTCCTTTTAATTGGGGGAAATAAACCTAAAATGAGGTGCATATGTGCCAACTAAGCGCCCAAACCAATGTACTCATACGTGACATGACGGCATCTTATCAATTCACCCTTATAAAGAAAAAAAACGGATTTACTTGGACTTCTGAGTCCCGCAGAAAGTAACCATATACCTTCGGGAAAAGCCCTGATGTAGTCTTTGGTTTTGGACAGAGAACTGCACCCCAAAGATGCCCTTTTTTTTTATTTTATTTTTTTGTGCCCTTTTAGTGGTTTACAAGCATTGCCCCTAATCAGTGGTCTCAAACTGTGGCCCTCCAGATGTTGCAAAACTTCAACTCCCAGCATGCCCGGACAGCCGTTGGCTGTCCGGGCATGCTGGGAGTTGAAGTTTTGCAACATCTGGAGGGGCCACAGTTTGAAACCACTGCCCTAAGTGAATGAGAAAAGGACCATTCTGATGGGCATTGTGGTGGAAGTGACTGTGAATCATAGAACAAAAAACTTGGCACTCAAATAATGCGAATGAGGTTTATTTCATGTGCAATCCAAAATTAGAGATAACGTTTCGGTCAAACATTGACCTTCATCAGATCCATGATTGCTGCGGAGGTAGGTGTAAGAAATTGCCTAAGGGTGCTTTCACTCGCTATTTGTTCTTGCGGGTTTTCCCACGCTATTTGTTCTTGCGGGTTTTCCTCTGCGTATTTGAACGGGGGCGGGCTCTTCTCGGCTGTCCGAAGCAGAAAATCCACCGCAGTCCCTACTGACCTCAACGGGGCTTTCGGCGGATTTTCCGCAGCGTAAATTCCTCCGTGGAAAATCTGCTGCGGACAGCCGAGAAGAGCCCGCTCCCCTTTCAAATACGCAGCAGAAAACCCGCAAAAACAAAAAGCGTGTGAACGCACCCTAAAGCCGTGGAGGCGGCATATAAGAGGAGCGACCTTTTAGTTGCTGTAGATTACTCCTCAGCAATCCTGGATCTGATGAAGGTCAATGTTTGACCGAAACCTCTATAATTTTGGATTCGCATTATTTGGGTGCCAAGTTTTTTTTTGTTCTAGGATTCTAAGTAGAGATGAGCGAACTTACGGTAAATTCGATTCGTCACGAACTTCTCGGCTCGGCAGTTGATGGCTTTTCCTGCATAAATTAGTTCAGCTTTCCGGTGCTCCGGTGGGCTGGAAAAGGTGGATACAGTCCTAGGAAAGAGTCTCCTAGGACTGTGTCTCCTAGGACTGTATCCACCTTTTCCAGCCCACCGGAAAGCTGAACTAATTTATGCAGGAAAAGTCAACTGCCGAGCCGAGAAGTTTGTGACGAATCGAATTTACTGTAAGTTCGCTCATCTCTAATTCTAAGGAGTGGGATCCTACTTGAGCACCAGTAAATTGATCGAGTGCCATATTCTACTACTGGATGTGCCTGATATTTCGGATTCGATACGGCGTCATGTAGATGGTCAGAGCTTGTAGTAAAATACAACTATTTATTGTAAAAGGTTTGCTCCCTTTTAGGTAGAGGATCTAGTGTCTTCTGATCTAGCCAATCCTCTAGAGAAGAGGGCAATGTTTAAAGTAAAACGGGCATCCTGGTCACCCACACTAAACCCAAAACACTGGCTTATATTGTGGGTGATCAGGAGTCCGATGAGGGGGGGTCACTGACTATAATTCGTACCTTCCGTCCGGAGATATGTCCCACTGAAGATCTGCTTCTGTCTTCTCTGAAGTGCGCGCTGGAGGCGGGGCCCCGTCAGCTACATTTGAATATTCATTGTCGCTGGTCACATGAGGGCTCAGTCGGCGCGGACGATCATGTGACCAGTGATTCCACATCACTAGGATGTGGAGTCGCAGACAATTATTCAAATTGAGCCAGCGGGGCCCCCAGAGAAGATAGAAGGGAATCTTTGGTGGGACATATCTCCGGATGGAAGGTACGTATTGTAGTCAGTGACCCCCTCATCAGACTCCTGTTCACCCGCAATATAACCCAGTGGGTTTAGGATTGGGTTTAGTGAACAGGATGACGGTTTTCCTTTTTAAAGGGGTACTCCCGTTTTTTTATTTTTATTTATTTTTTAAATAAACTGGTGCAAGAAAGTTAAACAGATTTGTAAATTACTTCAATAAAAAAAAAATCTTAATCCTTCCAGTACTTTAGGGGCTGTATACTACAGAGGAAATTCTTTTCTTTTTGGATTTCTCTTCCGTCACGACCACAGTGCTCTCTGCTGTCCATTTTAGGAACTGTCCACAGCAGCATGTTTGCCGTGGGGATTTTCTCCTTCTATGGTCAGCAGAGAGCACTGTGGTCGTGACAGAAGAGAAATCCCAAAAGAAAAGAATTTCCTCTGTAGTGTGCAGCCCCGAAAAAAAAAAAAGTACTGGAAGGATTAAGATTTTTTAATAGAAGTAATTTACAAATCTGTTTAACTTTCTAGCACCAGTTGCTTTAAAAAAATAAATAAAAAGTTCCAGGGGTGTACCCCTTTAAGGAGGGGGTGTAAATCATTGCTGGCGATAAGATGTGGTTGTAAGCTCTGGGTAAATTTACATTTAACCCCTACCTACTTAAAGGTTCAATTCTTTAAAAAAAAAAAAAAAAAAAAATGTCCAATGGCTGGAAATGACGGTAAGTTTGATGTTTTAATATGAAGCTCTATTGCGAAGGGTTGTCAGGTGACCTTCACTCTATTTCAGCACATAAATGAAATGTATCTATAGACTCTAATCCCCCTGACGGAGACCAAAAGAGCAGCCATTGGGCCGGTATAGTTCAGTGTATAATTGTAGTTTTCTTTAAGTGCATCAGTCACAAAGAGACTGTTAGCTTTCATAATGCTGTTTATTAACACTGTGCAGTAGTACTACACAGGTCCACTGTGGGACTATCAACGGCATGACCTAGGTCAGTGTTTCCCAACTAGGGTGCCTCCAGCTGTTGCAAAACTACAACTCCCAGCATGCTGATAGTTGTAGTTTTGCAGCAGTTTGAGGCACCTTTGTTGGGAAGCAATGACCTACATGAATAAAGTCACTGTGGCCCTGGAGTATAGTGGACCTTGGGCCCTACCTCTCAACTCTTACACTAGTGACTATTGCTATTTTTATGGAGATATCAAATGCTACAATGTAAATAAAATGTATGGCTGGATTAGACTTGACAACGGGCTTATTTAGAGGAAACTCTTAAAGGAATTATCCACCATAAGGTGATTTTAGTACGTACCTGGCAGACAGTAATGGACATGCTTAGGAAGGATCTGCGCTTGTCTTGGGGCTAAATGGCTATGTTGTGAGATTACCATAACACTGGGGCTAGCTTTTTGTGAACAAGTAATTCCTGTTTGACTTTTTTTTTTTTACTACAAATCCCATAAATTCCATTTTCCTCCCTCCCACACATCAGCCACCCACCCATTGAAACATAAATGAGCTGCATCCATTCAAAGACCTGTGGTTTTCAATCAGGGTGCCTACAGCTGTTGCATTAGTTGCAGATTGATCTTTCTCCCACCAAGCGATCCCTCCACCCATTGAAGCAGACAGGCTCCCTGTCATCAGCTGTCATCGCATTGCAACCTGGGAAAAATCTGAGACAACAGTCATTTTGTATGCTGTTAAAAATAAATATTGGGGTGAAAATCACAGAAGAATTGTGAGCAAACCCTCACACACAGGTACAGACACTATATTATGAACTACACTAACTTTACAGCCCCTGTAGCATAGTCAAATAAAAAAAAAAAAATCCTGGAATACCCCTTTAATTTGTTATTGTCCCCATGCTGCTTACAAAATAATAAGCCCTTTACCTCTCGCTGCTCCCACGTTTCTCCAGTCTGCTTCAATGGATCCGGCCGGAGCTATATATATATATGACATTACACCACCACTCACTGGCCACAGCTATGTCCTGCCTTGTTTAAAGGGGTACTCCACCCTTTGGATAGGGGATAAGATGTCAGATCGCGGGGATCCCGCTGCTGGGGACCCCTGGGATCTCGGTTGCAGCACCCACCTGTACGGGTTCCGGCAACGCTGGAGGCTTCGGATCCCGACCACAATGGCGGAAGAGCGTGACATCACGACTCCTCCCAGTGTGATGTCACGCCCCGCCTCCTCACTGCAAGTCTATGGGAGGTGGCGTGATGGACCTCCCATAGACTTGCATTGAGGGGGCGGGGTGTGATGTCACTCGGGGCGTAGTCGTGACGTCACGCTCTTCTGCCATTGTGGTCGGAAGCCGTACAGGTGGGTGCTGCAACAGAGATCCCGGGGGTCCCCAGCAGTGGGACCTCCGCGATCTGACATCTTATGCCCTGTCCTTTGGATAGGGGACAAGATATCTAGGGGCGGAGTACCCCTTTAATGATAGGCGAGCGGTGCGGTCAATTTCCCTGGTTGTAGACGCTTGGGAGGGAAAGCAGAGTCACCGGTCACTGATGGGGCACCCCAGTACCGGAATGAAGAGGGAGTGGCGGAAGGGGCGTTAATGTTTATTTTTGTATCCTGACAGTGAGAAATTGACTGTGATCACTGGACAACCCCTTCTAAGCCTTAATGCACGGTGTGTGCAATTTAGCAAGTCTCTTACGTAACAAATTAACTTTTAGGGTAGGGTCACATGTGCCGGATTCTGCTGCAGCACATTTTCCTACCCATTGAAGTCGATGGGTGGCAAAATCAGCTGCGTATTTTGCTACCCCTTGACGTCAATGGGGAGAAAAATACGGCATGTTTGGCCCTACCATAAATAGCATATATATATATATATATATATATATATATATATAATATATTGTCCCACATCAGTGTTTTCAAACCAGCGTGCCTCCAGCTGTTGAAAAACCAACTAGTTTTCCACTTATATTTTTGCTTTTGGGACTGTTTTGTTTTGCCAGTTTCCTTCTTAAAGATCTGTAAAGAAGGAAAAGCGCATAATACCCTAAAATACTAGAACACTTCGGAACATTCCAAGGAAAGAACTGTGGATGTGAATAGTCTTTGTCCATTGGTTGCTGGATACAGCAGCATCTGTCAGCCATAGGATCTCATTGTAAATATTTATATATAAAAAAAAAAATCATGTGATAGCATATAGCTTACTTTTTCATAAAAAAATAAATAAATTAGTGTGTGTATGTGTATATATATATGTTTATGTGTGTGTACATATATATGTGTGTGTATATATATATATATATATATATATATATATATATAAAAATTATAATTGTTTTTTAAAGCGACAGGTACACTTTAAGTCATTGTTTACTCAACCAGGGTGTCTCCAGCTGTTGCAAAACAACAACGTCGGCTGTCCGGGCATGCTGGGTGTTGTAGTTTTGCAATAGCCGGATACACCCTCGTTGAGTAAATGCTGATCTAAACGTGGTTCACCAAAAATTTAGCGAAGTAGCTCTCTTCTGGAAGGAAGAAATTCTTGTTTCCTCCAACAGCAAGTAAACCATATTTTATACCCCCCCTCCCCACCAGGGCAGATTATTGGGTATCTTCAGGGACAGGTAGTAGTACCACAGCTCGACTTCTGCAGCCTCCCTCATGCTTTACACTGTAGCTTTGCTTTAGAGTGAATGGAGCACTATAAGCAGCAACATGCTATACATTTACAGAGTGAATGGAGCACTATAAGCAGCAACATGCTATACATTTACAGAGTGAATGGAGCACTATAAGCAGCAACATGCTATACATTTACGGGCCTATAAGTTGACTGTCGCCCTGAGGGATTGCTTTGCATTATAAATTCTACTCCCAATAATACATCAGTATGTCAGTACAGGGCATGCTAAGAGTTGTAGTTCTGTAACAGCTAAGAGACTGTAATACTAAGTTGGCTATATTTACTGGAGACTAGAGATGAGCGAACTTACAGTAAATTCGATTCGTCACAAACTTCTCGGCTCGGCAGTTGATGACTTATCCTGCATAAATTAGTTCAGCTTTCAGGTGCTCCAGTGGGCTGGAAGAGGTGGATATATTCCTAGGAAAGAGTCTCCTAGGACTGTATCCACCTTTTACAGCCCACCGGAGCACCGGAAAGCTGAACTAATTTATGCAGGATAAAGTCAGCAACTGCCGAGCCGAGAAGTTCGTGACGAATCGAATTTACTGTAAGTTCGCTCCTCTCTACTGCAGACAACAAGCATAGAGCAATGTCTGCCCCCATAATGGTTTTATCTTGCATGTTCCCAATTTGATGTACTACTATATATACGTTTTTTTGTGTCTTATAAGCCAAAGGCTGCCCGAGCATGCTGGGAGTTGTAGTTTTGTAACAGCTGGAGGCACACTGGTTGAGAAACCAGTACGCCTGTGTAGCATCACAATTACGTGCTGTATTATACATCGTCATTCTGCGGCAGACGTGCACAGCCCGAGCATTAGGGAGTGAATGAGAGAGAACGAGAAAACTGGAAGCGGCTCTGGATAAGAAGCTCCGCCCCTGACCTCACCCACCAATCAGCTGCTTGTAAACAGATACTTGTCTCTCCACCTTTATTTCCCGCCCTTCCCTGTAAGCTCCTCCCCCCAGCCCAGTGATTGACTGCATATCATTATCTGCTGCAGGGAAGCCATTCTGTACCGGAATAAGCTTTCTATATGTACAGTGATGCCTCAACATACAATAGTTTCAACATACAACGGTCTTTTCTGGACCATCGTAAGTTGAAACCAGACTCAACATACAATGCTACAGACAGTCCAGATCTGTGATATCTGTCAATGGCTGGAAGAACTGACCAATCAGAATGGGCATTCACTGGTATAACCCCTGTATTACTGAAGTGTATGCACTGACTGATGTCTGGTAGCGCCCCCTACAGTACAGGGAGGTATTACATGTTCTGTACTACTCTTTACCTGTATTACTGAAGTGTATGCACTGACTGGTGTCTGGTAGCGCCCCCTACAGTACAGGAAGGTATTACATGTTCTGTACTCTTTACCTGTATTACTGAAGTGTATGCACTGACTGGTGTCTGGTAGCGCCCCCTACAGTACAGGGAGGTATTACATGTTCTGTACTAGTCTTTACCTGTATTACTGAAGTGTATGCACTGACTGGTGTCTGGTAGCGCCTCCTACAGTACAGGGAGGCATTACATGTTCTGTACTACTCTTTACCTGTATTACTGAAGTGCATGCACTGACTGGGGTCTGGTAGCGCCCCCTACAGTACAGGAAGGTATTACATGTTCTGTACTCTTTACCTGTATTACTGAAGTGTATGCAGTAGTTTCAACATACAACGGTCTTTTCTGGACCATCGTAAGTTGAAACCAGACTCAACATACAATGCTACAGACAGTCCAGATCTGTGATATCTGTCAATGGCTGGAAGAACTGACCAATCAGAATGGGCATTCACTGGTATAACCCCTGTATTACTGAAGTGTATGCACTGACTGGTGTCTGGTAGCGCCCCCTACAGTACAGGAAGGTATTACATGTTCTGTACTAGTCTTTACCTGTATTACTGAAGTGTATGCACTGACTGGGGTCTGGTAGCGCCCCCTACAGTACAGGAAGGTATTACATGTTCTGTACTCTTTACCTGTATTACTGAAGTGCATGCACTGACTGGTGTCTGGTAGCGCCCCCTACAGTACAGGGAGGTATTACATGTTCTGTACTACTCTTTACCTGTATTACTGAAGTGTATGCACTGATTGGTGTCTGGTAGCGCCCCCTACAGTACAGGAAGGTATCACATGTTCTGTACTCTTTACCTGTATTACTGAAGTGTATGCACTGACTGGTGTCTGGTAGCGCCCCCTACAGTACAGGGAGGTATTACATGTTCTGTACTACTCTTTACCTGTATTACTGAAGTGTATGCACTGATTGGTGTCTGATAGCTCCCCCTACAGTACAGATTAGGTTAGCTGCTCCTTTGGACAACAGGTAAGGGTGACTCCATGTTACTTTTTTGGGACACTGTGTACTGTACGGGACCCTGAAGAAGCTCCTGTCCTCTACATAGACCAGGGCTTCCCAAGCAGGGTGCCCCCAGCTGTTGCAAAACTACAACTCCCAGCATGCCCGGACAGCCAAAGGCTGGGAGTTGTAGTTTTGCAACAGCTGGAGGCTCCCTGCTTGGGAAACACTTACAAAGACAGTGATTTACAGCTCCCAGCAGATCTTTCTTACTTTTATATGTAAGGATTTGCTTTATCTATATTAATCTACTTATTTTTCTTTAATCCTCACTTTTTCCTATTTTTGGATGACATTTTGATGCCATTAGAACCAATTACCAGGTTTCCATAGAGTTCTGGTCTCAACATACAATGGTTATCCTGGAACCAATTAATATTGTAACTTGAGGGACCACTGTATTGGGATTTGTCTTACATAACCTGGAGGTGTCTGGCAGCTGCTCATCTTGCGGCATCTGTAGAGTTAACCCTTCCACTGTCATAAGACGAGAAAGAAAAAAAAAAACACTAAGAATTCCCTAGCAATATAGAATGGGGGTATTCTTCCCCACCCGAACTGGTAGAACCGGCAGAATTTTTAGTGACTAAAAAAAGACACATAAACAAATAGAAGACCCCTGTAGAGAGGATGACCACCCCCAATGTGTGCTTTTTTTTTTCTGTCCACCCGGACAGTAGGACTGGTGATGGTCTCCAGTCTTCTGCAGCCTTTAGTCTTCTACATCGACAAGCATAGATGTACGAGATCTCAAACAGATTGATCCTTCGATGGGCACACAAGGACCTTACTCTCCTATCAGTGTAAGGACTGGGTTCACATCACGTTTTCTCGCATACGTCAGGGGGGAGCTAAAACCTCGCGCTCCCGTATGCCTTCGTATGCGCTCCCGTATGTCATTCATTTCAATGAGCCGGCCGGAGTGAAACGTTCGGTCGGCTAATTTTTGCGCCGTATGTGCTTTTATAACCGGACCTAAAACCGTGGTTGACCACAGTGCTTACAGCGCACAAATGAGTCGACCTGACCGAACGTTTCACTCCGGTCGGCTCATTGAAATGAATGACATACGAAGGCATACGGAAGCGCAAGGTTTTAGCTCCCACCTGCCGTGTGCGCTCCCGTATGGGAGAAAACTTCATGTGAACCCAGCCTTATAGCAGATCCTCTGGGGCGGGGACTTTCTTCAGGAGAATAGTCGCTACATCCGAACATCTTTCATCTGGTCACTCTCCAGAGGGGCACGGCAGAGAGAGACTCCATGGCAACAAGGTTCACAACCAAGCTGGTGAGATTTTGCTCACTTTTATGGACATTTATCAACGGGTTTAGTCAGGTTTTCTTTACTATAATTGTCGCAAAATTGTCGCAACTGCGACTATGCGATTTTTCGTGTGACATTTTGACTGGAAAGCGAGATAAGCAAGTTTTCCAAAAATTTACTTCGTAGTAATTATTTTAAAATGGACTACGGGTAGTCAGGTATTTATTAACTGTGACAGTCGCAACTGCGCAAAAAAATGTGGTAACAGGGTTAAAAATTGACTATATTTACTCCAGCTCAAACATGGAGCAGAAAAAGCTACTACCAAAGGAAAAAAGGAAAAATTGCTTACGTGAAAGAAAATTATCAACCGGCTGAAACCAGTTGATAAATAAGTCGCACATAAGCAAAAAAAAAAGTATGGAAAAAATTACTAAAAAAAAAAGAATACATAAGCAAAGATTGATAAATGTCCCTCATTGTCGTCAGGATAACCCAGTGGTGATAGATGCGCTGCCCATGTCCTGGAGGTTTAGGCTGGCCTACATCTTCCTGGTTGAAATGATTGGTCGAAATGATCTTGGTTTACCCAATTCATGCAAATGACTTGAGGGCAATTATGGAGACTCCGCCCTCCTCCCAAAGCAGATGAAATCCAGTAGGTTAAAACTAACGGTTTTCTTCTGTGAATCTGTTTTTGTTTTTTTCCCCTCAGATAGCAGTCAGTAAAAACAAAAAATATGCAATGCAGGTTTAACATATTTTTTCCCCCCTCTTCATCACTTTTATCTGTGTTTATAAAATCCTTTATGAAAGCGGTCAAAAAATACCGAACACTCAAGAAAGCTATTTCCACTGAAATTAAATAAAAGCCAAAATGCAGTAAAAAGTGCTGGCAGTTATTCAGGACATTTTCTCTGGCTTTTTCACAGGGTCTATTCACACGTACAGTATTTTGCGCAGATTTGATGCGCAGGATTAGAAGCCGTGTTCAGTCATTCAGTTTACATTGAAATCTGCAGCAGAAAATCCTGCGCATCAAATCTGCACAGAATAATGTACGTGTGAATAGACCCTTAAGGTAAAAACAACAGACATACGGTGTGTGTAAATATGGCCTAAAAGGTATGGTATTCAGCAAAGATATTGGGGGAGATTTATCAAAACCTGTGCAGAGGAAATGTTGTCCAGTTGCCCATAGCAACCAATCAGATCGCTTCTTTCATTTTGCAGAGGCCTTGGTAAAAATGAAAGAAGCGATCTGATTGGTTGCTATGGGCAACTGGGCAACTTTTCCTCTGCACAGGTTTTGATAAATCTCCCCCAATGTTCTCCCTGCATTTGATTGGGTTTAAGCTAAGAACTACATGGACCAATGTGAGTGATGACGATCTCTGCCCAGCATTGTGGAATATGTCTGTGTTACAAAAATAATGGAGTTATTATCCAGCATGGGCGGCATGCTTAGACTCTAGGACAGTGATGGCGAACCTTTTTGCGCCCAAGTGCCCAAACCGTAATGCACGCCAACTCTTTTTTTCCCCTCAAAGTTCCCTCAAATAGAAATCATCCCCAGACTGTGATGTCGTTCCCCCCCCCCCCTTATCCCCAGTCCGTGCAGTATGTCCCCCTTCACACATAGAAATCATCCCGTCTGTGATGTCCCCCCCTTATCCCCAGTCCATGCAGTATGTCCCCCTTCACATATAAAAATCATCCCCAGTCTGTGATGTCGTCCCCCCCCTTATCCCCAGTCCGTGCAGTATGTCCCCCTTCACACATAGAAATCATCCCGTCTGTGATGTCCCCCCTCCCCTTATCCCCAGTCAGTGCAGTATGTCCCCTTCACACATAGAAATCATCCCCAGTCTGTGATGTCCCCCCCCTTATCCCCAGTCCGTGCAGTATGTCCCCTTCACATATAAAAATCATCCCCAGTCTGTGATGTCCCCCCCCCCTTATCCCCAGTCCGTGCAGTATGTCCCCCTTCACACATAGAAATCATCCCGTCTGTGATGTCCCCCCCCCTTATCCCCAGTCCGTGCAGTATGTCCCCCTTCACACATAGAAATCATCCCGTCTGTGATGTCCCCCCCCCCTTATCCCCAGCACGTGCAGTATGTCCCCTTCACACATAGAAATCATCCCCAGTCTGTGATGTCCCCCCCCCCTTATCCCCAGTCCATGCAGTATGTCCCCTTCACACATAGAAATCATCACCAGTCTGATGTCGTCCACCCCCCTTATCCCCAGCCTGTGCAGTATGTCCCCCTTCACACATAGAAATCATCCCCAGTCTGTGATGTTGTCCCCTTATCCCCAGCCTGTGCAGTATGTCCCCTTCACACATAGAAATCATCCCCAGTCTGTGATGTCCCCCCCCCCTTATCCTCAGCCCGTGCAGTATGTCCCCTTCACACATAGAAATCATCCCCAGTCTGTGATGTCCCCCCCTTATCCCCAGTCCGTGCAGTATGTCCCCTTCACACATAGAAATCATCACCAGTCTGTGATGTCCCCCCCTTATCCTCAGCCCGTGCAGTATGTCCCCTTCACACATAGAAATCATCCCCAGTCTGTGATGTCCCCCCCCCCCTTATCCCCAGTCCATGCAGTATGTCCCCTTCACATATAGAAATCATCACCAGTCTGATGTCGTCCACCCCCCTTATCCCCAGTCCGTGCAGTATGTCCCCCTTCACACATAGAAATCATCCCCAGTCTGTGATGTCCCCCCCTTATCCCCAGTCCATGCAGTATGTCCCCCTTCACATATAAAAATCATCCCCAGTCTGTGATGTCGTCCCCCCCCCCCTTATCCCCAGTCCGTGCAGTATGTCCCCCTTCACACATAGAAATCATCCCGTCTGTGATGTCCCCCCCCCCTTATCCCCAGTCCGTGCAGTATGTCCCCTTCACACATAGAAATCATCCCCAGTCTGTGATGTCCCCCCCTTATCCCCAGTCCATGCAGTATGTCCCCCTTCACATATAAAAATCATCCCCAGTTTATCCAAAATGTTTCTTTAGTCAAACAGGAGTTACTATTAGAATTACAATAAGTATTTAAGGCCAAAAAAAATATAATTACACATGTTTTTCTAGTATATAACCGCTTAATTTTTGATACCCAATATCTGGCTTAACCATACAGAATTTAGTTACATAACCAGGTTATCTGTTTATTTGGTCAGATGTTGGGAGAGTTTAACATAAGGGGTGGAGGGTGACGAGAGGTGAAGACGATAAGTAGACAGTTCTAAGTCTTGCTTTGGATTGCCCACCCACTGTTCCCCATAAGTTGAGGTGGTAATGTGTTCCCTTGAGCTTTTTCAGCTGAAGGTGGTAATTTCATCTACCAGTAACTTAAGACTAAAGGGTTTATCCCTTGGATTTACAGAATTGTATCTAATGTTAGTCATCTATATGTTTACTATTTATGATTTGTATTCTTCCCTATTAATCTTTTCTTCTTTTTTACTAGTACAACATGCCTGTGCGACCCGACCTCCTCCATCAGATCGTCTCAGTGAAAGGCCTGACGATTCCAGTCTACTTAGGGAGATCCGTTCTGGAACTTTACCTCTAGCAACAATGATCATCAGGGGTAGGAAACTGAACATTATTATGAATTCCCCTGATTCATATTCACCATGACGCGTTTTTTAACACTCAATGTAAAGGGCTTAAATACAGATGTAAAAAGACGTCTTCTTTTAAAAGATCTAAAATCTAAAAAAATAGACATAGCCCTTATCCAAGAAACGCATCATGATGAATCGTGTTCTTTTAAATTTGCATCTAGATACTATCCCACAGTATTTTCTGCTACACAGGATAAAAAAAGGGGTGGAGTGGCTGTGTTGATATCCCGCACATGTCCTTTTCAGCTTTCAAACACAATGTTAGATCCTAATGGGAGATGGGTTATAGTCTCGGGTACACTGACAGGAGTCCCTCTCACAATATGTAACACATACGCACCCAATTCATCCCAGATAACATTCCTGAATAATATCTTTTCCAAACTGGAAACGTTACTTCCAACAACATTGATAATTGGAGGGGACTTTAACATCCCATTCTCGAGTACAACCGATAGACATTCAGTACTACATAACACACCTTCCTCAGCAGTAATACGACTTTCCACTGCCTTCCGGAAACTTGTGAGAAAATACCATCTTTTTGACCTCTATAGGATAAGTAATCCCAATAGCAGAGAGTTTACATTCTTCTCACATCCTCATTCCACCCACTCTAGAATAGACACCTTCTTTGGGAATCTTTTAGGCCTCAAATTAGTTGACAATGTTAAAATACTCCCTATAACATGGTCAGACCATGCTCCAGTGATAATGGAATTAAAATCAACTACAACGCCTAGAAAAACCTGCCATTGGAGACTGAATGAATTGTTAATAAAGAAATTAGAATATAGAGATTCCATTGGAGGGTGTCTTAAAGATTACTTTGAAAGGAATGAGGGTAGTGTTACAAACAGTCATACCCTATGGGAGGCACATAAGGCGGTCATAAGGGGACACTGTATTTCGCTGTCTTCTCGGCTGAAAAAGAATTCTGCGTCTCTTACGAATGAGCTAAAAAAGAAACTAAAAAAACTGGAGGATGGAATGGTCTTATACCCCTCCTTGAGAAGGTTAAAACAGATTGTGCTCATGCGAAATCAGTTGAAGGACGGTGAAATCGCCCAGGTGGAGAAAATGCTAACTTATACTAGACATACATATTACAGTAAAGCGAATAAACCTCATACCCTATTGGCCGCACAGCTAAACTCACAAAAGACACAATCAAATCCTTTTGCTATAAAAAATTCCCAGGGACAATTGCACTATGATCCAACACAAATTGCCAATATTTTTCAGGAATATTATTCTAATTTATACAATTTACCTTCCCAACTACCCTCAGATCACACCACCAGAGATTCTATATTAAAAAAGTACCTTGATTCTTGTAAGCTCCCTAAAATGACTATATCGGATTTGACCAATCTAAACAGAGAATTTTCTCAGGAAGAAATAATAGATACTATTAAAGAACTACCAAATGGCAAGTCTCCTGGCCCAGATGGCCTTCCATACTCTTATTATAAAACTTTTTCTGAAATCTTACTTCCACATATGATCTCCCTTTTCAACTCCTTCTTAGGTGAAACTCCCATTCCGTCAAATATGTTAGAATCTTACATCACAGTCATTCCGAAATCCGGTAAGGATCCTTCGGAATGTGCTAGTTATAGACCAATTTCACTATTGAATTCGGACTTGAAGTTATTTACAAAAATACTGGCCAACAGACTTAGCTTAATTCTTCCGAAATTAATAGATAAAGACCAAGTAGGTTTCACCTTAAATAGACAAGCTGGAGATAACACTAGACGCACGGTCGATCTCATTGAGGTAATAAATAGGACTAAGTCCTCTGGACTTGTGTTAAGTTTAGACGCGGAAAAAGCGTTTGATCGCTTAAGTTGGCCTTTTATGGAATCTACCTTGCGAGCTTTTGGAGTCTCGGGACCGTTTATGACAGCGATTTCACACCTATACTCATCCCCAACGGCACGAGTTAGACTCCCTCACGCCACATCTCAAAAAATAAAAATTCATAATGGGACAAGACAGGGATGTCCTCTGTCCCCATTATTATTTGTGCTATGTATAGAACCATTAGCGGCCCTTGTCCGCGCAAATCCTGATGTTAAGGGGATAGTGGTAAAACATAGAGAATATAAGATAGCGCTATTTGCTGATGACGTATTGCTAACCATCTCTACTCCCCTGACCTCACTACCTTCCCTCCACTCCCTTATCCACACTTATAGCCGTATGTCAGGATATAAGATAAATGAAGGTAAAACAGAAGCCTTACCCATTAACATACCTGACACCCAACTTTCTCTTCTTAAACTAAATTATCCGTATAGATGGCAGGATAACGCTATTACCTATTTAGGTGTACGCATTACCTCTAAATACTCTGCCCTTTACAAACATAACTTTCCTCAATTCTTTAAAGACATCAAATCCCAGATGGAAAAATGGTCTGGTCTCCCGATATCCCTTATTGGCAGGATTGCAGCAGTCAAAATGTCAGTATTGCCCAGATTCCTTTATTTATTGGAAACTTTGCCAGTATTAATACCTAGGGGAGCATTAAGGGGCTTTCAATCATCCATCCTCAGGTTTGTTTGGAGGGGGGGACGCCACAGGGTGGCGTTGTCTGTCTTGACGGCCAAAAAGAACTATGGAGGACTAGCACTGCCAGACGTCTTTGACTATTATTATTCAGTTCACCTTAAAAATATTCCATCATGGTCACAATTTCGGGCATATAATAAATGGACGGACATAGAGAAGCTGTGGTCGGCCCCGGTCCATTTATGTGCTTTGATATGGGACTCAAACTATCAGGTCAATCTAAAACACTTACTTGGCCCGATGAGAACCACATTAAAAATATGGGAAACTGTCAGGACTAAATATTCATTAATATCCCCCAACTCCCTTCTAACTCCCTTTATTTTTAATCCCTCTATCCCTGATAGTAATGATCTAGATATCATTTCCCCCTGGGTAGAGGCAGGGTTGTTTCACTTTGCAGATCTAGTGGACCCGATGAAAAGAACATTCCTAACCTTTCAAGCCCTTAGTGACAAGTTTAATCTCCCTAATGACACACAAAACTTTCTCCAAACCGTCACTTCACATGCAGGGTTAGGCTCACCTGAAGCTGCTTTCCCTAAACCAACATCCTTTGAGTTGTTGTGTAGGGGTGAGACCACCA